>NC_051160.1:141891940-142056940 GCF_013339745.2 Dermacentor silvarum | reverse complement strand
CTTCATCACTATTTCGAATGGAAGTAGCTTGGCTATTTTGGGAAATGTAGAGGTCAGTATAGAATTCTTCCGCTGCTTTTACTATGTCATATCTAAATTGCTGATGATATTACCATGCTTATCTTTCAGTGCATACATCTTGCCTTGTCCTATACCAAGCTACCTATAGTTGGTTGTAATTGTGCCGTGTCCGAACAAATGTTGCTGCTAAAGAATTTGTATTATGGTGTATGACTGAGAGGCGGGGATGTTATCGCGCTTCAGTTTATTTTTATTTCATATGGCTAGTTGTCTTGCTATTTCGCATGAATACTTTTCCAATCCCAACAAGAAAAGGATATATATATATATATATATATATATATTGTGAGCGCTAACTGTGCACTTTATCATCGTCTTCATGTGTATACACCCATCCTCACGATCATCATCATTTTGTCGGGTGGGTGTTCGTGGGCTGTCTCGCGCTGTGTGACAATAGAAGAGCTCTGCCTTCGTCTCGGGCGTCGTCTCACAAGTGGTGGAGCATGCGTTGATATCCCCGTCCTCTTGCTCTACCGGTCACCCCTGGAGCTACGCTCTGGTCGACGGTTGTGCTCGCCAACACCAGTCATGGCACAAACCACCGCATCCACTGCTGCCACCACCTCAGCTCTGCCAGCTGGGCCTAATTGGTCCGTCACCGCACCGCAACGCGACCCTCAGGTTTTTTCTGGCCTTCGCGGCGAAGACGTGGAAGACTGGCTTGACCAGTACGACAGGGTGAGCGCTTGTAACCATTGGGACGAGTCACACAAGCTCCGCTATGTTGCCTTCTACCTTGGGCAGGTCGCCCAAACTTGGTTTTTCAACCATGAGCGCGACTTCCCTGATTGGCCAGCATTTACTGCGCAGCTGCGACAGATATTTGGAACATCTGCTGGGCGCTCCGAAGTAGCGAAACAGAAGCTCGCTACCCGCATCCAGGGAGCCGACGAATCTTATACATCTTACATTGAAGACGTTCTGGCCCTCTGCCGTCGCGCTCAGAGTGACATGCCCGAAGCGGAACGTATCCGCCATATCCTGTAGGGCATCAACTCCGTTGCTTTTCACGCACTTGTTATTGAGAACCGCACTTCCGTTAGTGACATCATCACGACTTGCCAACGACTTGCCACGATCTGCTCCTTTCATCTTCCACGCGCCTCCTGCGACGCTCACCTTACCGACAACGACGAATTGCCAGCGCTCATCTGCATCATTGTGCGATAGGAGCTTCACGGTCATGCTCCGGCCAACACCGCCATTGCGTCTTTGCGCGCTCCTCCTCCCAGTTTGCGCGAGATCATTAAAGAAGAACTGGCGTCCATGCCAAGTGTCACACATGCCGGGTCCCCTGCGCCTGTTTGTGCAGCTTCTTACGCCGAGATTGCTTCGCGGCCTGCAGTCCCAGTTCCATCGGCACCTGCCACCGTTGTCTGCGACCACCTGGCCTCGATGGCAGCGAAGACCCCCGTGCAGCCATACGACTCTACCTGGCGCCCTTCCCGCCCAGTATGTTTCTACTGTGGCATACGTGGTCATATCTCTCGTTTCTGCCTCCGGCGCCAGCACGATGAACGACGTGGCTATTCCACCTATTAGAGAGACTATGGGCCCAGATTGGACGCCTACGTTCCAGGACCCTATATATCCTCGTCACGTCGCGCGCCCTCACCAGCGTTGTCTCAAAACATGTCCCGGTCTTCTCGCTCACCCCGTCGTCGTTCCCTGTCTCTGTTCCGCCGTACTTCATCGCCCCTGCGTCCTGCCTCCACTTCTTTCGACAACCATCCGGAAAACTAGACGCTGCAGTTTTTGGAGGAGAAACTGCTTGTTTGCGAACAGTCCCAATTCCTCCTGCTCGCCTAATTTACTCGCTGTTTGTGTGGAAGGTGTTTCTGTCGACGCTCTTATTGACACTGGCGCCGCCCTCTCTGTTATTCATCGCGAACTATGCTTCCGTCTACGAAAAGTGCTAACTCCGTATGTTGGTCCGGTCTTATGTGGTGCCAATGACAGTCCGATTTACCCTACTGGACAGTGTACTGCTCGTGTCCTCATCGACGGAATTCGCCATCATATACAGTTTACTGTGCTTTCGTCGTGCGCTCATCCGATTATCTTAGGCTGGGATTTCTTGTCAGCTGCATCTGCTGTCATTTCATGCGGACAACCACTGATACATATTACGGCCACCGAGCTCTCTGACGCTGCCGATTCCTCGCCGCCCCACCTTGTCACAGCGGCAGATTTTGTTCTTCCACCCGGCCAAGCCCGCATTCTCACCATTAGAGCAAGCGAAAATATCGACGGTGACGCAGTGGTTTCCCCTTCTCAGCGCTGTATTTTTCGGGGAATCGCCATCGCTTCTTGTCTAGTGCGTTTCTTACGCGGCTGCACCAGTCTGACCGCCGACAACACGACATCAGAGCCACTTCTGCTGTCGGAGGGGTCCACTGTTGCCATGCTTATCGACGCAGCACCAGTATGTGTCATCACTGCTTCGCCTCTTTCCTCCTTCGCCGAGTGTACGCCCACGGACGGTTCACCCAGTGCTCTCAGGGCCACTGTGAGTTCAGATCTTAGCCCAACTCAGACTGATGCCTTGCTGACCGTCTTAAGGAAACGCCAACCTTGCTTTGACGAGTGTTCGGATGGCTTGGGTAAAACAACCGTGGCCACGCATCACATCGAAACCGACGGATCCCGCGTCATTCGTCACCGCCCTTACCGTGTATCGTCTGCTGAACGGAAGGTTATAGAAGACCAAGTCAACGACATGCTCGCACAGAACGTTATAAGGCCTTCAGCAAGCCCTTGGTCGTTTCCTGTTGTCCTAGTTAAAAAAAGGACGGTTCGGTACGCTTTTACGTCGATTAAAGGGCACTAAACAAAATTACCCGTAAGGATGTATATCCCATGTCCCGTATTGACGATGCTTTGGATACCTTACAAGGTGCCGAATACTTTTCGAGCCTCGACTTGCTTTCTGGATATTGGCAGATCCCGATGCATGAGCCCAACAAAGAGAAGACGGCGTTTGTAACACCTGATGGCCTTTTCGAATTCAACGTAATGCCTTTTGGTCTGTGCAATGCGCCAGCCACATTTGAACGAATGATCGATACCGTACTACGCAGCCTCAAATGGAAAACTTGCCTATGTTACCTGGACGACATTGTCATCTTTTCGTCCAGCTTCTCCCAGCACCTAGAACGTTTAGACGACGTTCTCACGTGTCTAGCCAAGGTCGGCCTAAAGCTCAGTACTAAGAAGTGTCGATTTGCGAGCCGCAGCATCAAAGTATTAGGTCACGTGGTCAGCAAGCACGGCATTGAGCCAGATCCCGACAAGGTCGCTGCTCTACAGCATTTCCCAACACCAACCACACCTAAAGACCTTCGCAGCTTTCTCGGATTAGCGTCGTACTTCCGCCGCTTTGTCCGTGGCTTCGCGACTATCGCAGCTCCTCTTCATAAACTCCTGACCACGGCCACACCCTTTACCTGGACGGATGAATGCGAAGCCGCCTTTCAGACCCTCAAAAGATGCCTCACATCAGGACCAGTGCTTCGTCACTTTGATCCCACAGCCTCTACTATCCTCCACACTGACGCAAGTGGGCATGGAATAGGCGCTGTCCTACTGCAGCAGAATGACGCGTCTGAAGACCAAGTCGTGGCCTACGCGAGTAGTACTCTTTCTCCTGCTGAGCGAAACTATACTATATCACCGAACAAGAATGCCTCGCCATTGTATGGTCCATACAAAAGTTTCGCCCCTATTTATATTGTTAAGTGAAGAACGAGTCAGTAAGACGGGCAACTATTTACAGGTTGTATTTAGAACAGTGGTTGCAGCGCTGACCGGTTAGGTTCACAGCGCGAGCCCAGCTCGTTCTTCCTCTTCTTTTCTCGAGTGATGGCGCCCGCGCGCCTCGATGAAGCAATGAAATACCACACATGTGTAGCATAATCCCCCGGCGGCAGAAGCGACGTCCCGGAGCGTCTAAATGTCATCCCTGGAAGGGTGATGCTGATTCAGTCTTGTAACGTGCACGATATCGCTGAACTGGGAAGCAGATGGGGCGTCAGGGGCGATCTCGTATGTGACGGGAGTCACGGCATGAAGCACTCGGTAGGGGCCTGTGTAACGCGACAGCAGTTTTTCTGACTGGCCGACCTGACGCGACGGAGACCATAGAAGCACCAAAGAACCAGGCGGGAAGTGCACGTCTCGGTGTCGCTGGTCGTACAAACGCCTTTGACTCCCTTGGGAGTTCAGAAGGCGGTCACGGGCAATTTCCCTTGCGTGAGGAGCGCGGGTGACTGCATCAAGTGCATCACTGGTGGGTGCCGCGTGAACAGGGAGAGTTGTGTCGAGGGGCAGTGCTGGTTCTCGGCCGAACAGGAGGAAAAATGGGAAATAGTCGGCTGTGTCGTGGCGCGAGGAATTATAGGCAAAGGTGACAAACGGCAGAGTGAGGTCCCAGTCTGTGTGGTCTGAAGAGACATACTTCGCGAGCATGTCTGTGAGAGTGCGATTAAGACGCTCCGTGAGGCCATTAGTTTGCGGATGGTATGACGTGGATAGCTTGTGCCTCGTGGCACAGGACTGCAGGATGTCCGCGATAACTTTTGACAGGAATGTCCGGCCACGATCTGTGAGAAGTTGTCGCGGAGCTCCATGTAATAAAATCACGTCGCGTAAAAGAAAATCGGTAACATCTGTGGCGCAGCTTGTAGGTAGCGCTCGGGTGATGGCGTAGCGCGTGGCGTAATCTGTGGCCACAGCGATCCACCTGTTCCCAGAGGTAGAAAGAGGAAAGGGACCAAGTAAATGTAGACCCACCCGAAAGAATGGCTCCGCGGAAATGTCGATTGGTTGTAGGTACCCAGCAGGTAGCGTCGATGGTGTCTTGCGTCGCTGGCATTTATCACACGCAGCTACGTATCTTCGAACGGAGCGAGCAAGCCCAGACCAGAAGAAGCGTCGGCGGATCCGATCGTAGGTACGTGACACACCGAGGTGACCGGCAGTATGGAGGTTGTGAAGTTCGTGGAGAACAGCCGAGCGAAGGTGTTTAGGGATCACAAGGAGTAATGCTGGGCCGTCGGGGTGAACGTTGTGGCGGTAGAGTACGCCATCTTGAAGTGTGAATAAGCGAAGGAAACTGTCGGCAAGTGGAGATTGCAGGCGGTCAATGATGACACGCAAGGACGGGTCACGGCGTTGCTCGTCGGCGACATGGACCAGTGGAAAAACAGAGAGAACGCAGGCATCGGTGTCAGGCTCAGACGTAGAGGTCGGGTCTTCGACTGGGTAGCGAGAGAGGCAATCTGCGTCCTGGTGTTGGCGTCCCGACTTGTACGTCACTGTGTAGGGATATTCTTGTAGTCGGAGAGCCCAACGACCGAGCCGGCCAGTAGGATCCTTGAGCGACGAAAGCCAACACAGCGCATGATGGTCTGTGATTACTGAGAAGGGCTTGCCATATAAATATGGGCGGAACTTTGAAACAGCCCAGACCAGTGCAAGACATTCGCGCTCAGTAATCGAATTGTTGCGCTCTGCAGTTGTCAGGAGCCGGCTAGCGTAGGCTATAACGCGGTCATGTCCGTGTTGCCGTTGCTCTAATACGGCGCCGATCCCATAACCATAACGCCCGAAGGGGCACTTCGATGAGTTTAATTGAGCCCAGCCTTGCGGAAGACGTCAAGGATGGCTGCAACGCGCTCAAGCTGCGTCTCAAATGTAGGGGAAAACACGAGGACGTCGTCGAGGTAACAAAGGCAAGTTGACCATTGAAACCTTGAAGCAGAGAGTCCATCATCCGTTCGAACGTGGCGGGGGAATTGCATAAACCGAACGGCATAACCTTAAATTGGTAGAGGCCATATGGAGTGACGAAAGCGGTCTTTTCTTGATCTTGCTCATCGACGGAAATCTGCCAATAACCAGATCGAAGGTCAATGGACGAAAAGTATTTGGCACCGTGAAGACAATCAAGAGCGTCGTCAATTCGTGGTATAGGGTAAACGTCCTTCTTAGTGGTGCGGTTTAGGTGGCGGTAATCAACGCAGAAACGCCACGTGCCATCTTTCTTTTTGACGAGCACGACTGGCGACGCCCAAGGACTCGACGAGGGCTCAACAATGCCCTTGGCGAGCATCTTGTTTACTTCCTGCTGAATAACTTGCCGCTCTGCCGTGGACACACGATACGGTCGGCGGTGAATGGGAACAGCATCACCAGTGTCTATCCGATACTTATCAAGGGACGTCTGACCAAGTGGGCGATTTTAAGTGTCAAATATGTCGCGGTAGGACAACAAAAGGCGATATAGGGCGGCTGCTTGGTCAAGGGCGAGGTCCGGAGCGACCATGGGACGTAATGGGCCGTCGAGGTTCAAGGCATCCTGTGGGTAATCAGGAGGATCTGGAGACGCGTCGGCTGCAAAAGCAGTGACGTGGTCGTCTGTCACAGACCGGAGCGTGGCCACCACTATGCCTTCAGGTAACACTTGCTTCGTCAAGCCAAAATTGATGACGGGGAGACACATCCGATTAGCGGCAAGGGTAACGACGGAGTGTGGCACAGAGACGTCGCGCGCCAGGAGGACGTCACGAATAGGAGCAACGACATAGTCGCCATCAGGCACGGTTGCCGTTGAGGCCAATTCGACGAAGGTTAGGGCTTCTGGAGGCAACCGAACGAACGCTGTAGTGCAGAGGGTGTTCGGTTGTTCGGGGCGAACGTCGGAAACAAGAGGAAGCTCGAGGCACAGCGTACCGGTGGAACAGTCGATGAGGGCAGAATGCGTCGTCAGAAAGTCGAGCCCGAAGATGAGGTCGTGAGGGCAACTGGTCAGCATGGTGAACAGGACTGGAACGTGGTGGCCAGCAATTCCTACTCGCGCAGTGCACATGCCACTGACGGCAACAGTGGCGCCATTGGCGACGCGTACGGCCCGAGTGATGGCAGGCGTAAGAACTTTTTTGAGGCGACGACAAAGATTAGCGCTCATTATGGACACTTGGGCTCCAGTATCAACCAATGCCTTGAATTGAACACCATCCACGTCTACGTCAATTAGGTTCGCGTTCGTGAGGAGCGTCAGCGGAGGATTTGTACAGGACGGACGGGATGCAGCAATATGGCCGCCAATTCACAATTGTGACTGACCACCATGCTCTGTGTTGGTTGTCTTCCCTTAAGAATTTGTCCGGACGCCTCGGCCGTTGGGTTCTGCGTTTGCAGGAGTACGACTACACTGTCACGTATAGGTCTGGCAGGCAACATCAAGATGCTGACGCTTTATCTCGTTGCCCGCTGTCGCCAAATGCCCATGTCTCACCTTCCCTCCGTTCGGCACCGCCCAGCCAACCGACCACAACCATGGCCCCGGTACGGTTCGTGACCTCGGTCGACATTCTGTCCTCAGAAGACCTCGCCTCCCTGCAACGGGCAGATACGTACTACCGCACAATTATCGACCGGCTCACTGGCTTATCCCGTCCTCCCAACAGCCGCTTAAGACGACAACTGGTACGGTTTGAACTTCACGATGGCTCATTATTGCGGCAAGTTTACCACCCTACCGGTCACCGATGGGTCCCAATCGTCCCTCGCTCACTTCAACTGCAAATTTTACAAGCTTTTCACGACGACGCAACGGCTGGTCACTTAGGATTTCATAAAACCTACGACTACATTAAGACTTGCTGTTTCTGGCCTGGCCTGTCTACTAGTGTTGCCAAGTACGTCAGTTCGTGTGTGTCATGCCAACATCGAAAAGGTTCGACCTCTCTTCCCGCCGGCCCTTTACAACCATTGCCGTGCCCGTCCGTTCCCTTTGAATTCGTGGGCATCGACTTATACGGTCCCCTTCCGCCTACACCCGCGGGTCACCGCTGGATTGTCACCGCCGTGGACCATCTCACTCGCTACGCTGAGACGGCAGCTCTTCCTTCTGGTGCGGCCTTTGAGGTCGCCGAGTTTGTCCTGCAAGCCATTATCTTGCGCCACGGTGCCCCTCGTGTTCTTCTAAGTGACCGTGGCAAGACATTTTTTCCCATGTTCTTGCTGAAGTCCTGCAAGCCTCAAACACCATCCATAAGACCACCTCTGCGTACCATCCCCAAACCAATGGTCTTACCGAGCGTTTCCATCGAACTCTGTGCGACATGAACCCGACCACAAAAACTGGGACACTATACTTCCTTTCGTCACGTTTGCATATAATACTGCCGTTCAACGCGCAACAAACTACAGCCCCTTTTTCCTCGTGTACGGCCGTGCACAGTCTTTTGTTTTGGACACCACTTTTCTCTCTACGCCTTCTGTTCCATACACATCTCTACCAGAGGAGTTCGCCGCCCGCGTCGCCTACTGCCGCAAAATTGCGCGCGCCCACACGGCGACCATTCAGGACAAGAGGAAAGTCCGTTTTGATGCGACCCGTCGTGTCATTTCGTTCCGCCCAGGCGACGAAGTGCTACTGTGGACACCTGTTCGAGCGCCAGGGCTCTGTGAAAAATTTCTTCACAGGTATCGCGGCCCATATACCATGCTTGAAAGAACATCTGCCGTGAACTATCGCGTAGCTCCTGTTAGCTCGGTTACTGACCGCCGTTGCCGCAGCACTGAAATTGTTCACGTCTCTCGCCTGAAGCCGTACCTTCGGCGTTCCGACCGTTTCTGACTCGCTGCCTTGCCGGCCGCTTTCGTGAGGGGGGGGGGGAGTTAGTGTGAGCGCTAACTGTGCAGTTCATCATCGTCTTCATGTGTATATACTCATCCTCACGATCATCATCATTTTGTCGGGTTGGTTTTCGTGGGCTGTCTCGCGCTGTGTGGCAATACAAGAGCTCTGCCTTCGTCTCGGGCGTCGTCTCACAATATATACACTCCTACCCAGTTCACTCTCTGGCTACGCCCGACCTGCTGGTGGTGCTGCGTTTGTCGCTACTGCTCTACGACCCGAATAAACCCCCTTTACAATTGGTGGAGCTGCTGGGTACAACAGCAAATCTGGAACTTCACATCCGGACATTACAGCCCGTCTTCATATTGCCGGAAGAAGGACCCTTGTATCAATATCACCGTTTCAGAAGACAACGTTATACCTGCGTGGTCTTCTGCTCTTGTCAGTGTATCTTCTGACTCTCTAGATGACCGCACAGTACTCTCACGTCGTCTGAACTGTTAGCTCGCCGCCGATCACTTCCACTGCCGTTCGCTGTTCTCGAGTTCACCAATGGCGTCTCTCTGATGTGTGTGTCAAACCGATTACTTTACGCCGCTGTGAAACCTTGGGAGAGCAGAGCCACTGGCTCTGCTCTCCCAAGACTGTGGACGCACAATGGACAACTCCGATTATCTAGCTGCACTCGAGGAATCGCCTCCACAGTCACTGCCGCGTTCTTTGACACCATCTCTTGCCAGTGACCTTACGACGACGCAGCGAGTCGAACTGCACTTGCTCCAAGGCTTCTCTTCTTCTTTTGACTGTCAAGCAACGTCACTCGGCCGCACAACGACTGTTTCGCACACTCTCGACACTGGAAGCCATGCACCCATTCGGCAGCGTCCCTACCGAGTATCAGCGAACGAAAGACGTGTTAATTATGACCAGGTGAACGATATGCTCAAACGCGGTGTGCTCAAGCCTTCTAGTAGTCCCTGGGCATCACCAGTCGTCCTAGTTAAGAAAAAAAGATGGCACCATACGATTTTCCGTTGATTATCGAAGGCTTAACAAGATTACTCAAAATGATGTATACCTGTTGCCACGTATAGACCGTGGACGCACTTGACTGTTTACAAGCAGCAGAGTTTTTTTCCTCCTTAGATTTCCGCTGTGGCTACTGGCAGGTGCCCATGGCTGACGCTGACTGTTCAAAAACCGCATTTGTAACACCAGAGGGCTTGTATGAATTCACTGTAATGCCGTTCGGTCTGTGCAACGCGCCCGCCACCTTTGAACGCATGATGGACGGCATCCTGTGCAGCCTGAAGTGGCATACTTGTCTCTGCTACCTCGATGACGTTGTCGTCTTTCCCCAGATTTTCCGACCCATCTTCGCCGTTTACATCCAGTTTTGACATGTCTCCGGAATGCTGGTCTCCAGCTTAACTTGAAAAGGTGCCTATTTGCAGCTAGAAAACTGAAAATACTAGGCCACGTTGTCTCCAAAGACGGCATTCTTCCCGACCCTGCTAAACTTCGTGTCGTATCCGAATTCCCGAAGACCACTAACTTGAAAGCATACTCAGCTTCATTGGACTATGCTCCTATTTTCGACGATTCGTTAGCAATTTCGCTTCTGAGATCGCACCCCTAAACAAACTTCTCTAGGGCGACAATGAACTTTGGTTGGAAGCCTTGGATGTTACGTTTACGACTCTTCGCTGCCTACTTACGTCTTCGCCTATCTTACGCCATTTTGATCCAAGCGCACCTACGGAACTTCACACTGACCCCAGTTTGTGTAGGCCTTGGCGCCGTGCTCGCTCAACGTAAGAACACTAATGCCGAATGAGTGGTCACTTATTTATTTATTTATTTTGCGACGAGGTTTGTTGTCGTCGATAACGTTGTAAGAACGCTAGGTACTGGTAGGCACTGCAAGGACTGTTTGTAGCACGGGGTTCTCTCGCGATCACGACACGGTCCTTCGTCTTCCTCCTCAGTCGGCACATACCCAGGGGCGCCTCTGCTTCATTACAATGCCCCGGGAGCGAAGCATAGCCACCCTGGCGACTCAGGGCGCAGAGAAGATGAGTGGGTCGTAATACGGTTTCAGGCGGTTGACATGTACTGTCTCTCGCCCGCGACGACGCAGGTCTGGTGACACTGTGAGCGGCTCAACGATGTAGTTGACCGGTGAAGTGGCATTGATGATACGGTACGGACCGTGATAACGCGCCAGGAGTTTGGAAGAGAGGCCAGGAATATGTGCTGGTATCCAAAGCCAAACAAGTGAACCGGGAGCAAAGCTGGGTGGTGGTTGATGAGTATCGTCATGTCGTGTCTTTTGACTTTCTTGAGTCTCGCTAGTGAGAGAACGTGCCAGCTGACGGCAATCTTCAGCATACTTGGCGACTTCGGAAAGCGGAGTGTACTCTGCGGTGTCAGGTTGGTACGGCAGTATGGTGTCCAAAGGGCAGGAAGGCTCTCGGCCATACACAAGGAAAAACGGGGAAAAGCCGGTAGTCGCTTGCGTCGCGGTGTTGTATGCGAACGTGACAAAGGGGAGTACGGTGTCCCAGTTGGAGTGGTCGGATGAAATATACATCCGCAACATGTCGCCAAGTGTGCGATTGGACCGTTCGGTCAGGCCGTTGGTTTGGGGATGGTATGCGGTCGATTTTCGGTGAATGATCCTGCACTCCGTGAGGAGGGCTTCGACACCCTCCGACAAGAAGACACGGCCCCTATCACTCAGTAGTTCTCGGGGAGCACCGTGGCGAAGAACAAAATTGCGAAGGATGAAAAACCCAACTTCACGGGCGGTCGCTGACGGCAGAGCTGCAGTCTCAGCGTAGCGAGTAAGATGATCACGCCGACAATAATCCACCGATTTCCACACCCGCTGCATGGAAGCGGGCCGTAGAGGTCGATGCCGACGCGGTCGAACGGACGAGCCGGGCATGGTAGCGGCTGCAACGGTCCTGTGAAATGGTGTGTAGGTGTCTTACCCTGTTGGCAAGTAGTACAAGCCTGAATGTACTTTTGCACAAAGTTGTACATGCCTCGCCAATAATAGCGCTGACGCAACCTTGTGTAAGTTTTGAGGACGCCGGCATGAGCGCTTAGGGGATCAGCGTGAAAAGATGCGCAGATGTCAGAGCGCATATGACGAGGTATAGCAAGGAGCCATTTCCGACCGTCCGGCATATAGTTGCGGCGATATAGAATGTTGTCTCGCACGGAAAAGTGGGTTGCTTGGCGACGCAGTGCTCGTGTCGAAGGGACATCAGACGGAGCGGCAAGGTAGTCAAGTAACATTGCAAGTGTTGGGTCCTTGCGCTGCTCTGTGTGCATGTCGGTGATGGTCAATGGTGACAGGGTGGACGCGGAATCTGACAAAGGCGCCAAGTCAGGCGTCAGTGGGGAGCGGGAGAGCGCATCAGCGTCGGAGTGCTTGCGACCGGAGCGGTACATGACGCGGATGTCGTACTCTTGCAAGCGAAGCGCCCAACGTCCTAAGCGTCCCGACGGGTCTTTCAAGGAAGAAAGCCAACAAAGGGCATGGTGGTCTGTAACTACGGCGAAAGAACGGCCGTAAAGGTATGGACGAAACTTGCTTAGTGCCCAGACGATCGCCAGGCACTCCTTTTCTGTCACTGAGTAATTCAATTCGGCTTTCTTCAGAGTACGGCTAGCATAAGCGACGACGTATTCACCATAGCCAGCTTTCCGTTGCGCTAAGACCGCACCAAGGCCAACTCCGCTGGCGTCAGTGTGAACTTCCGTAGGAGCAGCAGGGTCGTAGTGGCGAAGAATAGGTGGTGAAGTCAACAAGTGGCGCAACTGCTGAAATGCCGTATCACATTCAGGTGACCACGCTGCTATGCCGTTACTGTCGGAAAGTAAACTTGTCAAGGGCGCCATGATGGATGCGAAGTTGCGTACGAAGCGACGAAAATACGAACATAAGCCAATAAAACTTCTGAGGGTTTTGATAGACGTGGGCGTGGGGAAGTCTGCAACAGCGCGGAGCTTGTCTGGGTCCGGGAGGACGCCGTCCTTTGAGACTACGTGACCCAAGATGGTTAACTTGCTTGCAGCAAAACGGCACTTTTTGAGGTTGAGCTGTAGGCCGGCAGAGGCGAGACAGGTCAGAATGTCATGCAGGCGAGCGAGGTGTGTCGGAAAATCGGTTGAGAAGACGACGATGTCGTCGAGGTAACATAGACATGTCTTCCATTTGTGGCCGCGAAGGATGGTATCGATCATACGCTCAAAAGTAGCAGGCGCGTTGCACAACCCGAAGGGCATGACGTTAAACTCGTAGAGGCCATCGGGTGTAACGAATGCGGTTTTCGGACGGTCAGGTTCGGCCATTGGAACTTGCCAGTACCCGGAGCGCAGATCCAAGGAAGTGAAATATTCTGCGCCTTGCAAGCAGTCGAGAGCGTCATCGATTCGAGGCAGTGGATAAACGTCTTTTCTTGTTATCTTGTTTAGGCGTCTGTAGTCGACACAAAAACGAATGGAGCCATCTTTTTTTCTTACCAACACGACAGGTGAAGACCAAGGACTTTGAGAAGGACGGATGACTTCCCGTTTGAGCATGTCGTCCACTTGCTCTGTGATGACTCGTCGCTCTTTGGCCGATACACGATACGGGCGCTGTCGCAAGGGGGAGTGGGAACCGGTGTCGATGGTGTGAGAAACACCGGTGGCACGGCCCAATGACGTCTGATGGCAGTCGAAAGAAGAAAGAAACTTGTGAAGGAGAGCGAGAAGTTGGCGGCGATGAGATGGGGAAAGAGCAGGGTCGATGGCGTTGTCAAAACACACTGAAGACGATGAGTCTGAGACAGAAGCGATGGCGTCGACGTAACAACGGTGGGAGTCGGTAGGAACATCGAGATCGTCAACGTAGTCGACCGCCTGCACGTATCCTAGGGTCTCTCCACGCAGTAGGCTGATCGGGTACTGGTAGTAGTTGGTGACCAGCATAACAGTTGACCCAGATGTTATAGTGAGCACGGCAAACGGAAGAACGATGCCCTTGCGCTGAGCAAACACATCGGACGGCGTGAACACTACAGTGGCGTCAGAGTCGGCAGCAGACGACAGGACAACAGCCAGCGACGACTCAGGGGGTATGGTTGTGTCGGCATCAACAATGAGTTTATCGGCAACGCGAGGAGAGCCGGTCAGCAGTGATTCACATAGTGGTAAAAGCGAAACTTCTGCGCGCGAACAGTCAATGACAGCATGATGACGTGACAGAAAATCCCAACCAAGGATGAGGTCGTGAGAGCACGATGGTAGCACGAAACACTCGATTATGTACAGAACGGCGTTGATGACAACACGGGCCGTGCATACAGCTGATGGGTGAATTCGCTGCGCGCTGGCAGTGGCGAGCCCAAGGCCAGAGGGAGCTGTAGTCACTTTTCGGAGTTTGCGACGAAGGTTCTCGTGAATGACGGAAACGGCGGCTCCGGTATCGACTAGCGCAACTGCGGGTACTCACTCGACAAAAACGGTAATAACATTGTGCGGCGAAGATGGAGGTCTTGAGAACGTCGACGTATTAGCAGTTCTTGCCTCAGGAACTGCACCAGTCAGTTTCCCGCTTCAGTGGAAGCTCGACGACGCAGCGGCGAAATCGAACGCCGACGAGGAGAAGGGGAACGACGAGTTTTTGATCGGCGATCAGTTTCAAGACGTCTCGGTGAAAATGGAGACGCGGCGGCGTATTGTGGTGCGTAGGTGGGCGTTTCAAAGGTGGTAAGCGTTGTTGTGGCGCGGCGGCGGCAGAAGCGCGCCACATGGCCAGCAATGCCGCAGGCGAAGCAGATAGGCCGGTTGTCTTCAGTGCGCCACGTCGAGGTTGGACGAAAAAACGGCGGTGACGGTCGGGCAACTGGAAATGAAGCCGGATGCACGGGCGATGAAAAGGAAGCTGGCGGCGGAGGAGGCCGTGCAACCACGGCTGCGTAACTGAGCGGCAACGACGTACGGTGGGTGGGAAAGTTGGCATATGGCTGCGGCACACTCATAGGATTGGGTGGGGAGGTTGGAGGAGCTGCAGGAAGCGCTTCCGAAATCTGATTCCGGATGGCTTGCTGTAGCGTCGGAGTCAAAGCTGCCGAAGGTGAGTCGCTGTGAGGCAGCAGCGATAGCTGCCTGGCCACCTCTTCACGAATAAAATCTTTTATGTGTTGCGATAGGGTCGAGTTGGGCAGAAGGTCGGCAGAAACCGCAATGCTCGAGACGGAATCGGTGAGCTGAATGTTTTGGCGAGCGATGGAACGTTGGCGGCGCAGCTCGTCAAAGCTCTGACATAGGTTAGTAAGGACTGATACGCTCGTTGGGCTTTTTGCCAGCAGCATCTGGAATGCGCCGTCCTCGATGCCCTTGAGGATATGCTTAATCTTGTCATCCTCTGACATGGTGGGATTTACCCGCTTGCACAAATCGAGAACATCCTCGATGTAGCTGGTGAAGGTCTCTCCAGGCTGCTGTGCGCGCTGGCGCAGACGCTGTTCAGCGCGTAGCTTACGCACAGCGGGGCGATCAAACACTTCGGCAAAAAGGGTCTTAAATGCTGACCAGCTTGAAAAGTCTGATTCGTGGTTGAAGAACCACAGTTTGGCTACGTCGGCGAGGTAGAAGAACACATAGGACAGCTTAGCCTGGTCGTCCCATTTGTTATGGGCACTTACACGTTCGTACGATGAGAGCCAGGCTTCCACGTCGTGTTCGGCGGTCCCGCTGAAAATGGGTGGATCGCGATGAAGAGGGACGCCGGCGCAGACGACAGTGGCAGCCGGTGGTGCAGGCAACGAAGTGGCTGGATCAGGCATAGTGCAGGGCGATCGTGTTGGTGTTGGCAGGGTTCGAGTGCGGAGCTCCAGGACGAGGCGAAGGATCTCAGCAACCTCCACCAAATGCGACGAGGTTTATTGTCGTCGATAACGTTGTAAGAACGCTAGGTACTGGTAGGCACTGCAAGGACTGTTTGTAGCACGGGGTTCTCTCGCGATCACGACACGGTCCTTCGTCTTCCTCCTCAGTCGGCACATACCCAGGGGCGCCTCTGCTTCATTACAATTTATTTATTTATTTATTTATTTATTTATTTTATTTCACGTACTTTCAAGGCCCGAAGGCGTTACAGAAAGGAGTGGAGTCGAAAAGAAAAGTAATGCAGTAAAAATACAAACAAAAATATTTAAAAAATATTAACAATAGGCATTCTGAACAGCAGTCTTGAAGTTGGTACAGTCGGTGATGAGTGCGATTGATGCGGGAAGGCGATTCCAGTCCGTACTTGTCTTGGGATGAATGAGTCACTGTACCGGTTTGTACGGCACAACGGCACCCCTACTTTAAGGCTGTGGTCAGTGCGGGCCGAAATATAAGACGGAGGGGCAAGAAGGGTTTCTTTTAAAAGGGGGTTCAAATGAAAAACGTTGGGAACAAGGGAGAGACGGGAACATTTGCGGCGTGACGAAAGATCAGGTAGGTTCAGAGTTGGTTTCATTGAAGAGATACTTGAATAGCGAGAATAATTAGATAAAACATAGCGTGCACCGCGGTTTTGAGTACTTTCTAGAGCAGAAACTAATGAAGACTGAGTCGGATCTCAAATGACTGAAGCATACTCCAATTTGGAGTGAACTAAAGTTTTGTAAACAGTTAGCTTCAGGGAAGAATGGGCAGAGCTATAATTACGGAGCAAGTAACCAAGGATGCTATTAGCGTTATTAGTAACATATCAAAATGTGAGTGCCATAAAAGGTTATTTGATATGTAGAGGCCGAGAGTCTTGTAAGAGGTAACTGACGTCACAGGTGCACCATTTTAATAAAGTAAGTGTGCGTGGCAGTGTTACGAGATATTCGCATGGCCTTGCATTTATTTGAATTTAGTTGCATACACCAATTAAAACACCACTCAGTTACGTGGTTAAGATCGTCCTGCAGCTCTTGGGAATCGGAAAAAAGTTGTCGCAGTTTCACCTGAAAGGCGAAGCATCAATTGCGATAGCAAACTTGTAGAGAGCTATACGGAGTAATGATATTAGCTTTATCAGCTGTATAAACTTGGACATGCAACAGCATCGGCAACACGCAGAACTGTTGTCGACGCCATCGGCGTTTTGCCCGCGTTCGCTCAAAATGCGTGCGGCGTTGGTGACTGTTGCCGGAGCCTCTGATATAAATAGGCACTGCGTGCCGCAGCTAAACGTCGCCTCCCTTCCCTCCCCCTCCCCCACGGCCTCTCGCTCGTCGGAAGAAGGCGCGTTTGCTCTACATACATGGTGATTGTGAAGGAGAACAAAGACGCCTACTTCTGCAGCCCTTAAGCGAGCACGGCGCAGAACGCGCGTTTGTTCTCCGCCGTGCGTTCACTCCCCGTGAAAGACGCGCCCCTCGCGCCCTTTCACTCGTACATACAGCGTTCGGCGCCCGGCGACGATTTCTTCTCCAAATGACGTCATACGGAACCTCACGGCGACGGCGACGGCAGAAATCTGCTTTTGAGTGTCCATATAATTGCTATCGCAATAAAATAAGTAATCTTACGGTACAGAACACAGTTATCCGCGAAAAACTTTATGGAAGAAGAAAGAACACAGTTCGGAAGATCGTTAATATAGATTAGAAAGAGAAGTGCACCCAGAGACTGAGCCTTGAGAGAGAGAGAGAAACAACTTTATTTAAGTGAAAAAAAAATTCACTGAAGGATGGTGGTCAGGCGGTACCTCGCCGCCACCTCCTCGGCTCGTTGAATGGCCCGGAGTTGCACGTCGAGGCTAGAGTTCCGGAGCACGTTATCCCACGCTTCGGGCGAGGGAGTGGTCAGGAGATCAGGCGGGGGTGGGTCCTCGCTGCAGTCCCAGAGTATGTGGGCAAGGGTGGCGGTCGTGCCACACTGCGAACAGTGTTGGCTAAAGAGGTCGGGGTATATGTGACTATATTTGCGGGCAAGGGAACGAATGGGTCTGAAGGCGGCGCCAAACGATTTGCTGGGGTTTCGTGAGTTTGGGGTGCGGTGGCGGTTTTGTTTGGCGAGCGAGGCGGTAGTGTTGCGCGATTTCGTGATACGAGGTCAGAGGCTCGCCGGGGCCCTCCTCGGGATCCGTGGCACTGCCCGCCGCTTGGTTGACGAATCCTCGAGCTTGCCGGTGGGCGGCCTCGTTTCCCGGGTTGCCCGCGTGTGCAGGGACCCAAACTAGCGAGATGGGTGGGGGGTCCTCGTCGTCAGACTGACGAGCGAGGGGTTGAAGAAGGCGTAGTGTGCCAGGGGTGACGGTGCCGCGAGCAAAGTGAAATATGGCGGTTTTCGAATCGCTAAGTATTGTAGTGTAACCGGCAGATGCCGCAAGCGCGATAGCCGCTTCTTCGGCTTCGGCGGGGTTTAGGGCGCGGACGGAGCCGGCGATGCGTAAGGCAGTGGTCGTGTCCGAGGGAGTGCGGATAGCCATAACGCTGAGAGCGTACGCTTTCGACTGCGAGGTGTAACGGGCCGCATCTACATATGCTGCCTCTGTGCTTGAGGCGTAGGTCTCGAGCAGGGCCTGCGCCCTCGCCTGTCGACGCCCGTCGTGGTGACCGGCCAGCATGTTTTTCGGTAGTGGTTTTACTACAAAGCGTTGTCGTATCGGAGAAGGTAGGCAGATCGGGTCTTGGCCAGAGGGCGATGCAGTGAGGCCGATGCGATCGAGGATCCACCGGCCGGTCTTGCTTCCGCGAAGACGTTGTATTTGGGCAGTGCGATGTGCCTCAATCAATTCGTCGAGGGTGTTGTGAAGACCGAGGCTCAGGAGATGTGTCGTGGAGGTGGTGGGGGCAAGGCCTAGAGCTAGCTTGTAGACCTTGCGAATGAGTCGTTCGACTCTGTCCTTTTCGGTGCGTAAAAGGCGGAGGTACGGTAGGGCGTAGGTGATGCGCGATATCACGAAGGCGTGAATGAGTTGGACAAGTTCCTTTTCGCGCATGCCTTGCCGGCGGGCAGACACGCGTGCGATGAGACGGGCCGTCTGTGTGACCGCAACGGTCAGCCGGTCGAGCGTGGTGGTGTTGTATTGGCCTGTTTGGACGTGAAGACCGAGGATTCGCATGTGGTTCACTTGTGGTAAAGCCGTGCCATTTACGTAGACTTGGATGGTCGGTAAAGGGGGGTGTTTGATCTTGCGGCGGTCGGGAGGTCTAAGCAGCAAGAGTTCAGATTTGCTCTCCGAACATTTGAGGCCTGCCTGCGTTGCGTGGTGAACGACGGCGTCGGCGGCACGTTGAAGGGTCTCTTCAATCTGGCCATCCGAGCCAGTGGCCGTCCACAGTGTAATATCATCGGCATAGATGGTGTGGCGTAAGCCGGGGATCTCGTCGAGTGAGGCAGGAAGTGTACTCATGACCAGATTGAAAAGAAATGGGGAGAGGACTGCCCCTTGAGGGGTGCCTCTGTCCCCGAGGTTCATTCGTGCGGACGTCAGGCCGCCGGCCAGTGAGAGCTCTACCGTTCGGTTTGAAAGGAATTCACATACGTAATTGTACGTGCGCTCGCCCGGATGTATGGCGGCAAGGTTCGAGGCAATAGCGGCGTGTTGCACCGTATCGAAGGCCTTGTGGAGGTCGATGCCGAGCAGGGCGCGGGTTCCCGCGTGAGGCGGTGTCCGAAGTATGTCGTGATGTATTTGAACGAGTGCGTCTTGCGTGGAAAGATGGGCACGGAACCCCAGCATCGTCGGTGGAAACAGGTCGTTCTCTTCCGCGTAAGTTTGCAGTCTGGCGAGGACTACGTGTTCGATCAAGTTGCCGAGGCACGAGGTGAGCGAGATGGGACGTAAGTTGGCGATATCCATCTTCTTGCCCGGTTTCGGGATGAACACGAGTTTCGCGTGTTTCCATTCTTGAGGTAGTTTGCCCGAATGCCAGCACTCGTTTGCATATTGCGTGAGTGCGACAACCGATTTGTTGTCGAGGTTTCTTAGTACTTTGTTTGTAACGCCGTCGGGACCGGGCGCCGAGGTCGTGTGAAGTTTGAGAAGAGCCGCATACATTTCGGCCTCCGTAAAATCGGCGTCAAGCGTGGGGTTTGGATCGCCATTGTAAGGGGGCAACGGTGGTGGCGGTGTATTCGGTGGGGCAAGGCCCACGTAGCGGTCGGCTAGCTCGTCGAGTAAGTCGGCGTCCGTTCCCGGGTAGTTGTGCAGGAGCTGTTGCAGCTGTTTCTGGGATGACGACTTTGAAGTGCCGGGATCGAGCAAGTGACGCAGAAGATGCCAAGTTGTGTTGCTGCTCATCTGCCCGTTCAGGCCGTCGCACAACTGGCCCCACTGTTGCCGCGCGAGGGCGTGACTGTGGTTTTCGATATCGCGTGCGAGCGCCTCGATGCGGCGGCGCAGCTTCCTGTTGTGTCGTTGCCGTCGCCACCTGCGGAGGAGGCTCGCATGCGCATCCCACATGTGCAGAAGACGAGAGTAAGTCGTAGGCGAATCGGTGGCGGTCGCTTCTATCTCGCGCGTCGTGATGTTCACGTGCTCGTGCAAAGAAGAGATCCAGTCGCGGAGGTCGGTAATGGCGTCCGGGGCTTGCTCTTCGCGCAGCTTGCGGAACTTGGGCCATTCCGTGATGCGTGCCGTGGGCTTGGGCTTCTTGCAGACGAATGTCTGCACTGTGGTCGCAAGGATGTAGTGATCGCTGCCCGCAAGTAGGCCCGTGTTCTCCCAGGACGCTCGCGTCACGTTCTTGCAAAACGTGAGGTCTGGCGAGGTGTCGCGGCATACGCTGTTGCCTATTCGGGTGGGCGGCTGTTGCGGGTCGTTTAGCAAAGTAAGGCGCAGATCCTGCACGAGGGACCATAGCTTTTTGCCTCGGGGGTTTGTGTGCATGTAGCCCCAGTCAGGGTGGCGTGCGTTGAAATCGCCGAGCACGAGCAGTTGTGCGTCGCCGGCGAGTGCTAGTGTTTTGCGAAAAAGATGAGAGAAATTTTCTACGGCTGCTCGCGGGGAACAATAAACGTTCCGAACGAATAGCGACCGGTCCATGCGTTTTCGTGGTAGGATTTCGACGAGTGTGTGTGGGATGTCTGTGTATTCTATATCGTGCTGTGTGGCCGTGAGGTTGTTGTGTACAAGCGTGGAAGTGCAAGGGGAGCCGTGCGGGTCGAGCTGCTGGTAGGCCGCGTAGCTAGGAAGGGTGGCCGGGGCGGACGTTTCTTGCAACGCGATGACGTCCGGAATTGATTCAGTGTTTGCCTGCGGATCGTTTTGTAATTTCTTTATGAGTTGCTGCAGATGGCTCCGTTTTTTGCGGTACCCCCTGCAGTTCCACTGCCATATGATCAGATTTGTACGAGCCATGATTAATTCATGGGAGTGGCCCCTTGCGGCGTGGAGGGGCGACTGCGCGATGAGGAGCGGTGGCGTCCAAGATGCTTATGAACGCTAGCGAGCGCATTTTCTGTGTGTTGCTTCAGAGTGTTGTACGAAGCGTGCGTGTTGCCGATTGCCTGCTCTAGATTTGCGAAGCGGGCATCTATGGCTTGTTGCATGGTATTGAGACGGGTCTCGAATTTCGCATCCAAGGCGTTAAAGCGGGATTCGAACTTTGCGTCGCTGGCTTGAAATGCCTCAGCTACGGCTTTCGTGACTGCCCCTGTAATGGATGCGTCTATTTGAAGCGACTCAGTTGAAGTGGTGGCTTTACGCTTTCCCGCAGCGGCGGCTTGCGGCTGCTGCTGCTGTGGGACGGTGGTTGTTACGGGCGGTTGGGTGAGGGCCCTATTCAATTTGGAGTCGAGCGACTGTATGTGCTGAGTGAGGTTTTCTATTTGGGATAGGAGTGTTGAGATTTGGGACTGCTGCGAGGACAATCGGGCCTTAAGAGAGATATTCTCTCTGACCAGCTCCCTCACCTGTGTGTCTTGCGACGGGTCCTGTGACGACGACTTCAGCGAGGACGGGGGTCCTTGGGCCCAGGCAACCTTCGTGGGGCCGGACGACGACTGCGACGAGCCCTTGGTCGAATCCAAGGAACAGTCGACCGATGTCGAAGCGCCCCGGGAGGACGAGGCCAAGAAGTAGCGGCTGGTTGACGGGGTCCTCGAGCGGGACCTCGAGCGGGACGGAGATCTGTTGCCGGTGCGGGATCTCGAGCGACTGGCCCGTTCTTGCTGCGGTGGTTGGCCGAGAGGCGGGAAAGACTGATCGCGGGACGGCGAGCGGCCGGTTCGTAGGATCGACGGTCGTCGAGGCGATTTAGACCGGTTTGAGTTTGGACCGGATGGCGTTGGCTTCTTCACGAAGCGATATTTACAGTTGGAACTGTTTGTGGTGTGTCCGCCGTTGCAAACAATGCAGCGGGCCTGGCATGTCGGCTGGGCGTCTTGCGGGGCCGGCGGGTGGTCTTCGCCGCAACGGGAACAGCGGTTGCGTCTGGGATGAGGGCACACGTCGGTTCGGTGGCCCACCTTGCGACAATTGAAGCAGGCTTCCACCTTCTGATAGAAAGGGTAGAGGCGTATGTGCACGCCGTGGTAAAATATTCATCGGGGTAGATGATCCCCAAGCATCGTGACGAGTATGTGACTGGTCCGTCCCATACGGCGGCCGCCCACCACGGGCATATTCGGGTTGCTCTCCTGTAGGTCTTGCAGGATTTCTTCATCAGAAAAATTGTCGAATGCGTGGAACATGATCCCACGAAACGCATCGTCTGGCGGCGGGGCGTAAATGTGAATTTCGATGGCCTGGTCCCCGAATTTTAGGGACGTAACTTGGAGGTACGTCTTTGCTCGAGCTGAGTCTTGCACGCTTAGAGTGAATGTATTGTTGGTAGGGTGGACCCTCACTTGGTCGCGGGACGCCAGCGGCTGGTCCGGTAGCGACGCTGCCTTGAGTAGGGCTTCGTATAGTTGCCAGGGCGGCAGCTTCGTCAGGTCGATTGGGGTTTTGGGCCGTCCCACGATGTGGATGGCGTCGGCCGGCATCCTGGGTAAGGGGCCGCGTCGTCGCTGGGGCGGCGGTCGTGGCTTCGGATCGTTGCGAGGTGGCCGCGTTTGCTCGGCGTCCTTCGGGTCCGGCGTGGCTTGGCGAAGCTCGAGCCTTCGCTTCTCCTGGGCACGAAAACCGGGCGGCGGCTGCCAAGAGTCGTCCTCCCATTCGTCGGTCGAGATCGTGTTTCCTTCTACTACGCACTTCATGTCGGTGGGCGGCCGGGTGCGGTAGGAAAGGCGGGCGGCCGCGAGAGAACGCGCGGCCGCGCTGAGCCTAGGCGCGCAACTGCGCTAGGCCCAACCGTCGGGCGAGAAAATGTGGTCGAGGGAAAAAGAAACTCTCACTTGAGAATGGCCGTCAGAAAGCACGTGAAATTGGTATCCACGGGTTCGGAAACACTTCGCGCACCCACTCGTGCAAAAAGCATTTACTTAGAAGAACATTTACGGCGAGAAAGTCGGAAAATCACGGAGCTCGATGCGGGTGCGTCCGTTGGCTCCGAGCACCGGCAGCGTTCCCTGAGCCTTGAGGAACACCTGCCGGTAAATAATAAAACAAAGAATTGCAATTACTAGCGTTAACAAACTGCGTCCGGTTAGAAAGAAATTTTTTATTGCGATAGCAATTATATGGACACTCCAAAGCAGATTTCTGCCGTCGGCGTCGCCGTCGCCGTTGCCGTCGCCGTCGCCGTGAGGTTCCGTATGACGTCAATGGAGATGAAATCGTCGCCGCGCGCCGCTGAACGCTGTATGTGCGAGTGAAAGGGCGCGAGGGACGCGCGCTTTCACGGGGAGTGAACGCACGGCGGAGAACAAACGCGCGTTCTGTGCCGTGCTCCCTTAAGGGCTGCAGAAGTAGGCGTCTCTTTCCTCCTTTACAATCACCATATATGTAGAGCAAACGCGCCTTCTTCTGACGCACGAAAGGCCGTGGGGGGGGGGGGGGGGGGGCAGGGAAGGGAGGCGACGTTTAGCTGCGGCACCAAGTGCCTATTTATATCAGAGGCTCCGGCAACAGTCACCAACGCCGCACGCATTTTGTGCGAACGCGGGCAAAACGCCGACGGCGTCGACAACAGTGCTGTGTGTTGCCGGTGCTGCTGCATGTCCAAGTTTGTACAGCGGATAAAACTACTATCCTTACTCCGTGTAGCTCTCTACTAAGTTGCTATCGCAATTCATGCTTCGCCTTTCGGGTGAAACTGCGACAACATTTTTATCCACTCGAGTACATTTATGCTCAAGTTAAGTTCAGTCAACTTACGCAGAAGTAAATCATGGGTCACAAAGCTTTGGCAAAATCAAGAAATACGCACTAAATGTCGGTACCTAGATCAGAAATTGCAAAGGAGATCATTAGTAAATGATAAGCGGTTGACAGCGGTTGAAAAAGGAGTTTGATTCTAAAAACTCAGCCAAATGCGAATATATTATATGCTCGGTAATTTTGCATGAAATGCTTGTTAGTGAGATAGGCCTGTAATTGCTGGGTAAGTGTGCGTTACCTGATTTGGGAACTGGAATCACCTTTCCCACGCACCAGTCGTGTGGGAGAACAGACTGCTGCAATGACTGAGTGAAACTGTCCGACAAAATTACAGCAGAAAATACATTAGTACACTTAAAATTTTTGAATTCAGGCAGTCTGGGCTAGCAGAGGAAGACGTTTTTTGATTGTTAATTAGGCATCTAATACCAACCAAGTCAATAGAAATTGAATCCATGGGCGAAAAACCAGAATTGGATACAACCGGTAATCTGTGATGCATCGCGGTAACATGGGAAGAAAATACATCAATAAATACATTACAGCAATCTTCAGAAGCCACAGGTTCATTTTTGGGGTATGTTAATTGGATTATTTTGATTGGAGTACCGTTAACTATGGTCCAGAATTTACGAGGATTAATTTACAAGATAGTCGGAAGTGTAACAGAACAAAAATGCTTTTTCGCACTAGCGGCGGCTGTGTTGTAGTCACTTTCAGTGCGGTATTCAGCGGACCAAGTAATGTCACTGCGTGAAGCTTTCGCGCGACGAAACAACCGTTTTAGGGGCGAAGCTCCTTAGGGTGCGGGTCTGTCCCTCCTCTGTAGTATGTCGTAGTAGTAGGTAGCCACGTCTACTTTTATGAAAAAAAAATTCCGAAAGTTGTGTCCGTAGCGCGGAATCGAACCAGGGACCCCTCGCTTCCGAACGCGCGGCGCTAGCCACTACGCCACGAAGCGCACATGGACACACGCACCACGATGACAATAACTACCCAACATTAACGAAAAACTGCGCGTTTCTAACGCGTTTGTGCTAGCGCGTTACGGCCCGTGTAAGAAGCTGGTGTAAGACGCTGTGGCCTCTCCGCCTTACCCCCGTATTGATAAACGCTCCTCGACTTGAACTTGACTTGCCACCGCCTTGGGCAGCGCGTTCGAAACGCGTTGAAGGCGGTGGCAAGTCAAGTTCAAGTCGAGGAGCGTTTATGAATACGGGGGTTATACTCTCTCAGCAGTCATGTGATGGCGTCGGCAAACGCGGTGCACGTTCCGGCATGTGTAAACGGCTGCGTAAGACGCTGTGGCCTCTCCCCCTTACTAGAGAGTACTGCACGTTTCTAACGCGTTTGTGCTAGCGTCCCCTTAAGCAGGAGATGGCGCAATTATAATGAAGGGCGCTGTTATAAAATAGGAATGACGTCACATATGGCGCGTGTCATTGGTGGAAGTCAATCGTTCGATTTAGTGCGGTGAGACTGGGCGAATTACACGGAAGATTCACGGTTTACCGATGATTCCCTCCGGAGCTTCGCCCAGTCATCATCATTCACCCCGTGGATATGCGGTGTTTTTTTTTTATTACGAAGTCGCTTCGAAAAGCGGTTGAACCATGGGAACCATGGCTTGCAAACGACTGTTTCTTGCAGTACGAAACGTTCGATCACTGACAACAATTTATATTTGAAAATGCCCCAGTTTTCTTCAACACAGTGCTGATTGCAATTAGCGATGTAAGAAGCTGCGAAAATTTCCATTTCAGCGGTAATCGCGGATGACCTTCGTAGTTTTTTTACCAGGAGCCTGTGTTAATATGAAAAGTGAGTGCAAGGTGATCACTTAAGCCTTTTAAGTAAAGAATTGGGGAAACCGCGTCAGGTTTCGTAGTGAGAATCAGGTCTAGTATGTTAGATGAAGAAGCAGACACGCGCGTTGGTTTCTGTACAAGCTGGGTGAAGTGCAAGTCCAAACAAGTGTTTATAAACTGGGTACTCTGAGAAGACAGGGACGTTGCCGTGTCGTAATGCCAAATGATATCGGGAAAGTTGAAGTCACCGAGAAGAAAAAGGGGTGCGTTAGGGTAGCTGACAACTAATTTGTTCATTGCGTCATGAAGGTCATCGCAAAATGACGTCGAAGCAGTTGGAGGGCGATAGCATGTGCAAAAAAGTGACATCTCTGTTGTCGAGTACAACGCGCACGCATACAAGTTCTAGTGGTGTTTCTATGGAAACAGAGTTCGAAGTGAGCGTTTCAGTAAATGCAATCAAGACACCTCCACCTGATCAGACACCACGATTGCAGCGATAACATGAATAGTATCTCACAATAAAAAAATTCACTATTTTTTATCTTAGCAGAAAGTCATGCTTCGGTGAGACATACGATGTCAGCAGCGCATGAATCAATCAGTGAGTACACTGCAGCACGTTTATTTAGTAGACTTCGCACGTTAGTGAAAAAAACTGATATGCTGTTATTACATTGCGCATGTGCTAATTATGTCGAACCATTTCCTTCGATAGCTTGACGCGACCGAACTGAAGAGCGTGCTGCACTTGGCATGTCGACTTCGCATACATTGTCAGTGGTAGAACAGTAAACGTAGCACTTCTTGTTCAAAAATAGCTTGTTCAGCCGTATTGAGTATGGCTGGCCCGATGCCTTAGAGAGACCAAGTAGCTTTTTCCTAGACTGGCCCGTTGCTCGGCAAAAATCTTTGCCCACAGATACCCCGGTGGATTTCAGATTAGATTTTAGTGCCAGAATTCTATCGTTTAGTTTTGAGCAAAAAATTTAATGATAATCGGGCGAGTCTTATTAGCAGTGTACGAGCCAAGTCGGTGGGCTCTACATACCATGTTCTCGCGGACCTCAAACTTAAACTGATGAGATAAAAGTTCACATACCAATTTTTCGGACTGCGCCCATGTTTCTGACGGATTGTCGGAAATACTATAAGAATTGTCGCAGTTTCACCCGAAAGGCGAAGCATCAATTGCGATAGCAAATTAGTAGAGAGCTATACAGAGTAGAGAGAGAGAGAGAGAGAGAGCGAGAGAACAACTTTATTTAAAAAAAATAGACCCCAGTCCGGGTCCACCAAAAAGAGCGAGGCCTAATCTTCAGACAGGCCCAGAAGTTTAAGGTGCCCGAGCAGTGCTTTCATAATGTCTGGGGAGGAGTCCACCAGCCACTCCTCCAGGGTCGCAGGTCTTCTTGTAGTAGGTATTTGACTGAGGCTCCCGCGCATGGCTGCATGGGCACCCGGACAATCCCACAGAACGTGGGCGTTATCCGGGAAACCACCGCATGCCACACAGGTGGGAGGCCCGTCATTGCCCTGTATGTAGTGCTGTATGTGGAGGGTCAGTGGAGAGTGTGTTTGCGCACGCCGCACTAGGGCCGCCTCGCGTCGCGTCATGGAGTGGGGTGGATTCGGATAAACTCTGCAGTTGCTACGCATTTCGTCTAATCTTTCGCGCCGATCGGAACGTGCCAGAGCAAGTAATTCGGTACGGTTCAGTGAATCCGGCCACCACAGGGGAGGGCCCGGGAGACTTGCGCGGGACGTGGCATGTGCCACTTCATTCCCTCTAATCCCCGAGTGACCAGGTATCCACTGTATCCACTGTATGGAAGGTAGCTAATGCGTTGTAATGCGCGTCTGGAATGTCACCTGTCGCGAGGGCTCGACAGGCTGCTTGACTATCTGTGCGTATCAGTATATTACGGGCATGCGGGTTGGGCATGGTAACGGCCTCTACAACGGCCGTGATTTCTGCCAGGCGTTGCGTGCTAATGTTGTAATGGAAGCCCCAGGACAATCGTACTCCTTCGGATGCTATCCCTGTCCGGTAGCCCTCGCAGCTCTGAGAAGGAGATGCGTCCGTGTACAAGATCCACTCTTCTGTGTTTTCGTGGAGATGTTGGGCTCGTGCTTGTCATCCTGGCTGTCTGTCTGGGTCCATGTGTCGTGGTACAGGTTCGACGGCGATCTGGTCGAGCGTCGCCCATGGGGGCCGGGTTGCTTCGAATGCGGATGGTGGAGGTATATCGTAGCCCAACTCACTAAGCAGAGTAAGGATAGTAGTTTTGTCAGCTGTATAAACTTGGACATGCAGCAGCACCAGCAACGCGTAGAACTGTTGTCGACGCCGTCGGCGTTTTACCCGCGTTCGCACTGAACGCCCTCGGCGTTTTTATATAAATACGCATTTGGTGCCGCAGCTAAACGTCGCCTCCCCTCGAGGAACGCTGCGAGCGCGGAGCAAGCGGACGCGCCTCACATCGGCTCCGGCAATTTCCCTCTGGTTTACCGAAAATTCCAAGGGACCCCGTGAAATTTTGCGTCTACTAGACGGATAACATCACCCGGCGCCCGAAGATACCACTCTGGACCAGGTGGGCCAATTTTCGGGCCTTTTAGGCCCATTTTTGTCTTCGCCACTTCACCCAGCTGGGCCTAACACCCCGGAGCCGGTCTCCATCGTTCTCCGCGGCCGCCATGGCGGCCTCTGCTTGGCGCGGCTACGATCCCGAGACGATGACATGGTCAGAAATCGTCGCTGAAGCCCCGTCTTCGCTTGAACCTTCCACTCCGAAAGAGGAGATAGTGGATGAAGGCCTTTTCTCGTTGGTGGCACTTCGTAAACGCCAGCAACGCCCGAACGCCTCGGTGGTCAACGGACTCTCCATAAGTGCCGGTGTTTCTGTGCCTCCGAATACTGCAAGGTCCAACCCTCAGCTCTCGCAAGCAGCAGGGTCGAAGAAATGGTGGCCCACCGCTATGCCTCGACTCCGCAAAGAAGATTTCACGATCGTCATCAAGCCCAGAGTGACGATCTCCCTGAAGACGGCCCTGCAGAACGGTGAGCTTGGTGCTTTGCTCTCTGCCTATGTAAATCCATCTTCGGCGGACATTCTTAGTGTCTGGCCCATCTGGGACCAGAATATCGTCATTGCCACCACTCAAGACGTCAATGCGGCGAACGCGCTCGCTCGTGAATTTACACTTAATGCTTCCAAAGGCCCCATCCCGGTGGTCGGACACGCCAAAGTCAACGGTGAAGTCTGCAGGGGGATTATTACGGTCCATGAGCAGGAAACTTCTACCACCTTGAAATCTAAAGTCCAGTGGCGCGGAGGAGAGATAGCCTTCATCCGCAAGCTGGGGAAGTCGACGATTGCCCTGCTCACCTTCGTGGGGCACAGAGTACCGCGTTACGTGCACTATAACAGTGTGGTGACTGTGGTGCGCGAATATAAGCGGACTATTCCCGCGTGTTTCCGATGCGGCACCATCGGTCACCGTCCAGACTTATGCCCGAATCCTCAAGACAATCGCTGTGGACACTGCGGCGAAACAGTCGCAGTCCTCGAAGACGGCAACATGGCGCCCCACGAGTGCACTCCTTCCTGCATTGTGTGCGGTGGCGGTCATCTTACGGGCTCACAAGACTGCAAAGCCAAATTCCGACGGCTGCAACAACCAGGCAACCCGACCGGTCAACGAACCCAACCTCGGACTGCAGTGCCTTCGGGTCCTGTCACCACTTCAAAAGCTCCCACGCCTAGCAACAAGACGACGAAAGGCACAACCGGACCAGCGCCACCGGCGGGCACCTTGCCTGGACGTGCCCCCAAGTCTCCTCGGTCAACTACCCCGAAAGCGTCACGGGATCCAGACGTCCCTACATTCCAAGACGGGGATTTCCCGGCTCTCCAGGGCCCTGCGTCTGGCGCACCAAAGAATACGTCTCAGCCCAAGGTAGGCAGCCGAGACGGGCCTCCTCCGCCTCCCCGCACTCCTCTACCTTCTCCCCCACCAAAGCTTCCTCCTCATCCACCCCTTAATTCTGACGTCGCGGACCTCCGCCGCGAGCTCGAGACTCTCCGGGCACAGAATGCTCAACTTAACGCCAAAATTCACGCGCTAGAAACGGCTCGGTCCTCCCCGCCCCCCGCACAGGTAGCTCCGGAACCGATGCAAGTGGTGCCGGCGGACCCGACACCCTCTAGCTCCGACTTGCGTTTCACCGCCCTCGAAAACGCCCTTGCCGAGTTGACGACTCAGATATCAAATTTTGGCCAAATCCAAGACAGCCTTCTCAAGGCAGTCATAGCCACGGTTACGGCCGCCGTGACGACCAACATTAAGACATGGCTAGAGTCAAACCCCCGGCTTTTACGCCGAACGGGACGCCTCAAAGACGCGAGCCGCCCATCAAAATTCACCCGACCCATCGATCTAGCCGAACTCTCGGAGGAGCCGGAATCGCTCCCGCTGCAGGTGACGGAACCTGGTCCGGCTCTCCAAGGCAATCTCTCTTCAAATCAACATGGCTGCGCCCCCTCCCAACCAACCCCCTAGAGGGCGGCGCCCCCCGCAAAGACAGCAAGCTCTCTCTCTTGTACAGTGGAATTGTCGGGGTTTCAAAGACAGGACGAAACGCGCCCACTTAAGGGCGTACATTGACAATCTCGAACACCCCGCCGCAGTCCTTGCGCTGCAAGAAACCGGAGCTGCGGTTAAGCTCTCGGGCTTTAACGCTTTTCAGCGAGACCCGTCCACCTGTCTCCTAGTCAATAAAGGCTACACAGCACAGGAGGTAGATCTCGACCTAAATCTGGAATATTCGTACGTGATGGTCTCTGTCCTTCCCCTGCGGCGAACAGATAGTCCCGTACACATACTTAATATATACTGCCCCCCGAAACTAAAAAACGTCACTTTTTCTAACATCTTTAGCGCAGCGCTAAGGATCGCGGGTCGCGATCCCCTGGTGATAGTGGGCGATTTTAACGCCCCCTGTCCCATGTGGGGCTATCGCAAGGAAGAGCCGCGTGGTCGTAAGTTGGCGGGACTTATATCTACGCTGGGCATCACTCTTCTAACCGACCCCGTCCACCCAACACGTGTAGGGAATTCCGTCACTCGGGACACCTGCCCCGACCTTACCCTCACGAAACACATCCGACACGCAGACTGGATCAACACCGAGGACACCCTCGGTAGCGACCACTGCATACTGAACACTGTCATTTACACTCGACCCTTACATCGCGCTTTTGCACAAGCCAAACTTCCCGACTGGAATGCTTTCCGCCAGGCCCTCCCCGTAACTTCTCTCTTGGAACAAGACTACTCCACTTGGGCACACGGACTCGTGCAAACACTCCGTTCACACGAAAAGCAGATACAGCTTACGGAACGTGCACCGGACGTGGATAACCACCTGATGCACCTCTGGGAAGCTCGCCGCAGCCTAACCAAACGATGGCGGCGGCAGAAACACAATCGTAAACTCCGCGCTCGCATCTCTGACCTTACTCAGCAAGCAGCCGAGTACGCTGCCCAGCTCGCAGACACTAACTGGGTAGATAGATGTAACAGCGCAGCAAGACAGATGTCGAGCCGCAACACTTGGCGGCTCTTCAGGAGTCTCATAGACCCTACACAAACACGATCGGAAACCCAGAAACACCTCACTCGCGCACTACACAACTTTCAAGGAAACACGGAGCAGCTAGCGAACGCTTTGCGCTCACAATACCTCAATCAGGATCGAGACCCACGAGGGATGGATTATTCGTATGCAGGCTGCGATAATCCGGAAATGGATCAGCCTTTCCAGCTTCACGACCTTCACGCGGCTCTTGCACAAATGCGCAGGGGGACGGCGCCTGGGAGAGATAAGGTAACAGTCAAACTATTGGCAAACCTTTCAGATCGGGCATACGGAACCCTACTCGAATACATCAACGCCATTTGGACCGGGGACACTTCGTTGCCAGCCGATTGGAAGACATCATTGGTAACCTTTATCCCGAAGGCGGGGAAATCGGTAAACATAGACAACCTCCGGCCCATTTCCCTCACTTCATGTGTAGGGAAACTCGTGGAAACGATGGTCCGTGACCGCCTCTCGGAATATCTCGAGAGCAAGAACACTTTCGCAGACACCATGTTCGGTTTCCGACCTCAAAAGTCGGCACAAGACATCCTTTTACAGCTTCATCACGAGATCCTCGAACCCACCGAACACCCACATAACGACAAGATAGTCCTGGCACTCGATCTCAAGGGTGCCTTTGATAATGTTAAGCACGCCGTCATACTAAAGCATCTTAGCGAGACCAACTGCGGCGCTCGTACGTTCAACTATATCAAACATTTCTTAACGGACCGCTTGGCCTTTATACGCCTACAAGAGACCGAGTACGGCCCGTTTGAGATGGGAACACGGGGCACACCACAAGGCGCTGTGTTGTCCCCGCTTCTCTTTAACATTGCCATGACACACCTCCCGGCACAGTTGGCGGGTGTCGATGGTGTTCAGCATGCGCTGTACGCCGACGACATCACCATCTGGGCCACTACGGGAAACATAGGAGTGATGGAGGAATGCCTGCAAGCAGCGGCGAGCATAGTAGACCACTATGCTACGTACTGCGGCCTCGAATGCTCCCCGTCCAAGTCTCAATTTGTGCATATTCGACCTTCCCCGAAATGCAAAATCTCAGTTCAGCTTTCTCTCGCCAGTAGCCCCATCCGAGAAGTGGAGGAGATTCGAATACTCGGTCTCTTCATTAATCAACATCGCAAGGCAGACACAACTCTTGCCAAACTCCGCAAGGTCGGCGACCAGGTGGGCCGGATGGTTCGCCGCGTTTCCAACAAGCGAGGAGGGTTGCGAAGTAAGGATGCGGTGCGGCTCGCACATGCCTTCGTGACTAGTAGAGTACTGTACTCGACTCCATACCTACGCTTGCGGAAACATGACGAAGATTGCTTGGAGGTTGTACTCCGCAAAATGCTCAAGAGAGCCCTCGACCTCCCGATCTCCACTTCCAACGCGCGTCTTCTCGCGTTGGGGGTGGTGAACACCTATCGGGAACTTCGCGAGGCGCATCTTGTTAACCAATACACGCGTCTCGCCCAGACCGTGTCCGGTCGCCGCCTCTTGGACCGGTTACATATTAAACATGACCACCATACGATGGAAAGGGTTCGAGTGCCCGAACTGTGGAGACGCGCCCTCTACGTTCGACCCCTTCCAACTAAGATGAACAAGGAGGACCATAATGGCCGGCGCCAGGCGCGGGCGGATGCCCTGCACCGCCACTATGGCTCTAAGAAACACGTATTCTACGTCGATATTGCAGGTCCAAACCACACCAGGGGGGGATGGTACATGGCTGCAATCATACACGAGGAAAGACAAGTGGACGGCCTCTCGTTCAAAGCACCCAGCTCAACGCACGCGGAGGAGGTGGCGATCGCCCTCGCAGCCTCCCATCCCGACTCTAAATTCATCCTCACAGACTCCCGCGGAGCCTGTCGTAACTTTCAATTCGGATGGATCACTCCTCTCGCTGACAAAATTCTTCGCCGCAGTATTCGCGACTGCGACCCAACTCATCGCTCAATCATATGGGTGCCCCGGCCACCAAGGCATGCCAGGTAACGAAGCCGCCCATGAGGCAGCCCGCGCACTCACTTACCGGGCACCAGGCATCACTTGGGAGGACCTTGACCCAGATCACAGCCCTCTTCTTTCTTTTAAAGATATTACTGAGCACTATCGTGCCGAACACCGGCGTTACCCGGTTCCTATGAAGGGGCTGGGTAAAGCTGGCGAACGAACTCTCCTTAGGCTCTTTACAAACACTCTGCTGTGCCCGGCGGTTCTCAAGCACTTTAATCCTTCTTTTGACGGCCGCTGCTCATTCTGTGGGGAGGTGGCCGACACCTTCCACATGGTTTGGGCATGCCGGCAAAATCCTTCTCTCCCCCCCATCACCCCTTCCCCTACCCGAGAGGACTGGGAGGCGGCCCTGCTCGGCTGCCAGGAACTATCGGCCCAACAAGCCCTAGTTCGGCGGACCTGGGCAGCGGTCAAGACCAACGGGGTCCCGGAATGAGGGACTCCGCCCAGTATTGCAAGGGGCACGACCCACTAGAGGCCTCTCCCCCAGCACCTCTCTGTATAGATAGACCAATAAATGCTTTTCACCACCACCACCTCCCCTCTGGAGAGCAACATGGCCGCCGGGCTGAGCGGTCACACGTCACCTAGGCTCCGCTACATTTGCCCGTTCTGACTGGTCTACCTCGCTATCGCCCCAGGCACTGTGCCGGAAATCCGAGCCCTTATCGGCGGGACCCTGATGACCCCACTCTCAACCGGTAGGACCATCCCACCTCCTTCTATCCATTTGAGAAGAAGGAAGCGGGCGCCGACCCACTAAGCGTCGCAAGTACGCCTAGCTCGCACTCGGCGAGCGATGACCTGCTAGGCCGCGTGACGTGGCCTCCTTAACCCCATGGTTACACCACCTACGACATCGGGTCTGCAAGCCGGACAATCTGCAGCCATGCCGCCCCTTCCAGCCCCCCCCCTACGCCCCAGCTCGTGGACCTACAGGATCTGGAGGAACTTACCTCGGTCAGTGACGACGACCAAGCCTCCTCCCCGCTGCTCCCGCAGGCTGCCCAACAACAAAGGACACAGTCCGACACAAACTGGGAACTGGCGCTCTCCCGGCGCCAGAAGCAAAACCAAAAGTGCCAGGACCGAGCACGAGAACTGCAAGGCCAGGCTACCGGGCCGGCCAGAATTCAGTCCCCGCCAGGCTCTGCCAGCAACGCGCAGGTAAACAACTCGCCTCCTACCACGCAAACGGCAGCGACGCGCGACGCGTCCGCCGCGAACACCAAGAGCTCGCCCGGAGAGACGCGCCGGCCGCGTCGTCGGCAACCGCCGCTACCTCGGAACAACTTCAAGATCATTCTGCGCCCCAAAAAGGGCCTAACCATCAAGACACTCACAACTCACCAGGTGTCCCGCGCTGTGGTGGTAGCCTGCAACTACCATCCCAAGTGCACCGGCAACGACGTTATTGTGCGGACCCGTACAGGTTCGAACATTATTATCGCAAGCACTCCACACATCGAAACAGTGGAGCTCCTTCGTCGGGTGTCCACGCTCGCCCTCGGCGGGAGCAATCATGACTTCAACACCCATGTGGCGGCCCCTGAGAACGCTGTACGGGGTGTTATACATGGTCTGGACCCTGGAACTTCTCCTGACGAACTCAAAGCTAACCTGCGAGTGCGGACGCAGGGCGTTACTATCCATAGCTCCCGCATGCTTGGGACATCGAAGACGGCCGTGATAACTTTCTAAGGCTCCCTTGTTCCCCGCGACGTTCTCTATTACGGGGGTGAGGTAGCGTGCCACCCGTACCGTCCAACCCGACAAGTGTGCCAGGTGTGCTACCAGCCTGGTCATCGCTCGGACGTTTGCCCCACCCCAGACGCAGCCGTGTTCCGCCAGTGCGGCACTTTGAACCCCACTGACAACCACCCCTGCACTCCTCAGTGCAAGTTTTGTGGTGAGGGACACCTCTCAGGGGCCAAGGAGTGCCCTCAACGTCTCAAAACGCTTCGCCGTAGCAGAATCCCTCAACGCCAGGCACCAAGCGCGCGCCGCCGCTGGTTCAGCAACGATGACGACTCCTCAAAGACTCCTTCCCGGTCCCGTTCCCAATCACAGTCCTTTCCGCCGCTCCCACCAGCCGGCCTGGACCAGTTTCAACCCTCCCAGCCAGAGCAACGCAGCTCCCGCGCCCAGCCGGAACGCCACGCCACCCAGGACCAACGCACCGGCCTGCAAAACAAGGGCTCCGCTGGACCAGCCAGCCGGCCTGCCGCCCCGCCGCCCGACAGGGCCGCCAGGGTAAGCTGGTCGACTGTGGCAGAGACCCCCATCGCCCCGCGCTCAAACCCCCCACCCACACTTCAATACGAAGCACTGGCCCACGAGAACCAGCAGCTTAAGAAAGAACTCGCCCAACTTAAAGCCGAACACACCCGTGAAATGGCTGAACTACGCGCCCTTATCACCCAAGCCGCCACGCCACCCCACACACGAGGACCCTCCCTGCGCGGATCCTCCTGCATTACCCCAGGAACCCCCTATTACATATTCCGTACTACACGAAATGTTGCGAGAACTCGCGAAACAACTCACGCAACAACAACAGAACCAACACCACCAACTTACGCAGAGCTTCTCTGCCCAACTCTCCCAACTGGGCACACGCATCGCGGATGTGGAAACACACCTTGAGGCCCGCTTTGCGGAAATAGGCGGCTCCCTCTGCAAGAAACGAACGCCCACCCCTACCTCCAACCCCCCGATTCAGCTCACCCCGGTCACTCCCGCGCGGACAGCTACTGGCCCCGGGGTTATCCTCAAGGCCCCCCAACTCACGCTACCCCCACCTCTCGGAACTAAAATGGGCGGCACCACCGCATCTCAGCAAAAACGCTTAGAAATCTGGCAGTGGAACTGCCGAGGCTACCGTCGTAAGCGGAGCCTCCTTCAACAATACATAAACACCCAGCTTGAACCACCAGACGTCATTGCCCTACAGGAGCCAGGTGTCTCGCCGAGCCTGTCAGGTTACGAGGCCTATGACAGCCCGACCGAGGGCAAAGCAGCCATTCTCGTCAATAAGGCGCTCACTGTCATTGCCCATGACGTCATCCCGGACACTCATATCGAGCATGTCATTGTCGAGATCGTGCTCCGGCGCCGGAAAAACATCAGCAAGCACAGCCTCTTCATCCTCAATGCCTATAGTCCCCCCCCCCGGCAACTCCACACAGACTTTCACACCCTCATCCGAGGTGCATGCACCCTGGCCAAGGGTAAGATCTGATCCTACTCGGGGACTTCAATGCCAAGACACAAGCTGGGGCTACAGGAATTCCGACCACTAAGGCAAGCAAATTGCCGCTGCCGTCGACACTTACCGGCTCGAGCTCCTCACCGACCCTACCACACCCAACCGCATCGGAAACAGTGTTTGCCGTGATACCTGCCCTGACCTCACCTTCATCCGAGGCAGCTCCACCTACACTTGGGAGACCCCCTTGGCGACAGCAGCCGGCGCTGCTTCGCCGTCTCTAAAAGAGGGACCATCGACCTCTGGGTTGGTGGCCTCCAAGGCCCTGCTTTTCGAGGCAAGGCCTAATCTGAAAACACCCCGCTCGAGTGAGCGGAAGTTCAGCGGCTCCCAGGAGTCAATGGACACAAGTCCGATCCAGATGGCGCAGCCAGCGCCTCAGGAGCGCCGCGATTCTCGTGACCGCTCCAAAAGCAAAACGCGCATCACGGCGCCCGGAAAGGGTCCTGTGAGCTAATCTTTCCTTTCCAGAACACACAGTACTCAACTCTGTCAAAATGGATACACAAATTATACAGTGGAATGTGAGAGGTTTTCTCCACAATCTTGATGACATAACAGAACTCTTACACAAACTTAACCCAAAGGTACTGTGTGCACAGGAAACGCATTTAAAAGCTACACAGACAAATTTTCTCCGGTCATATGCTATTTTTCGCAAAGACCGTGACGAGGCTAACACCTCATCCGGCGGTGTAGCTATAGTTGTCGACAAGACTGTTGCTTGCCAACACTTGCCCCTTCTGACGTCCCTCGCGGCAGTCGCAGTGCGAGCAATTCTTTTTAACAAATTGGTTGCCGTCTGCTCCATCTACATACCTCCGAATTATCGCTTGAACAAAACAGAATTTTATGGCCTTAATAAACAACTTCCTAAACCCTTTCTTATCGTCGGAGACTTTAATGCTCATAACAGTCTATGGGGAGACTCCCGAACTGATTTGAGGGGTCGACTTATCGAAAGCTTTCTTGTGACTTCTGGTGTATGCCTATATAATAAGAAAGCACCTGCTTACTATAATATTGCGCATAATTCATATTCATCGATAGATTTAGCGCTTGGATCCTCCACACTTCTCCCTTACTTAGAATGGAATGTAATACAAAATCCGTTTGGGAGTGATCACTTCCCAGTTACTCTAAACCTACGAGTACTAACACAACAAGTCATTCCACCACATGTCCCTAGCTGGAAACTTAACTTGTTTGATTGGAAGCATTTTAAAGAATCTACTTATTTATCACAAGATTTTATACGCGATTTTAGCATAGATGATGCCGTAGCATATTTTACTGCTTTTATTATCGGTGCAGCGGAAACGTTTATTCCACAAACAAACGGCCAATCATGTAAGAGACGTGTTCCTTGGTGGAATGAAGACTGTAGAGATGCGCGAAAGAGACAAAATAAGGCATGGGGTAGACTGCGCCGACATCCAACGGCGGAAAATCTCATTGCATTTAAACATATAAAGTCACAAGGAAGGCGCACGAGACGGCAGGCTAGGAGAGCAAGCTGGGAGAGGTTTCTCTCAGGCATCAATTCTTATACCCAGGAGGCTAAAGTATGGAATGGGCTGAGAAGGCTAAAAGGGCAGCAGATCAACCAATTACCTTTGGTCGATGACCAAGGGCATACCTTGGAAAACCAGGCCGATGTCCTTGGCGTGTGTCAAGCTCCGTAAACTGCTCAGAATCATTCCTTAAACACAAGAAAGTAGCAGAACGTAAGCCAATAGACCATAAATGCGCACCAAATCTTCCGTACAACTCTCCATTTAATATTGCCGAGCTTAGAGCTGCCTTGAGCACATGTATGAGCTCCGCACCGGGATTTGACAGAATCATGTATGACATGATTAAAAACCTACACACCGACACACAGATGACACTACTAGCACTTTTCAACTCTATTTGGGCTGCCGGATATCTCCCATCCTCATGGAAAGAATACATCGTAGTCCCGGTCTCGAAACAGGGTAAAGACCCATCCAACGCTTCAAGTTACCGTCCAATAGCCCTCTCAAGTTGCTTATGCAAAGTCTTCGAGAAAATGATAAACCGTCGTATTTTACATTTCCTTGAATCGAAGAAAATTCTTGACCTTTATCAATGTGGCTTCAGAGAGGGTCGGTCGACTGCTGACCATCTCGTGCGCATTGAGGCAAGCATTCTGCATTGAGGCAAACATTGAGACGCCTTTGTCCATAAGCAGTTCTTTCTTTCTGTTTTCCTAGACATGGAAAATGCATATGACTCAACTTGGCGATATGGGATTTTGCGAGACCTATCGGAAATGGGTGTTCGAGGCAATATGCTTAATGTAATTGACAGTTACTTATCACACCGTACTTTTCGTGTTAGAATTGGCAATGCTTTATCCAGGCCATTTACACAAGAAACTGGGGTGCCACAAGGTGGGGTACTAAGCTGTACGCTTTTTATCGTCAAAATGAATTCCTTGTGCTTATCTATACCGCAGGGTATGTTTTACTCGGTATACGTAGACGACGTGCAGTTAGGTTTCAAGTCATGTAACCTTGCAATTTGTGAGCGGCATGTCCAGCTTGGCTTGAACAAAGTGTGTAAACGGACAGAAGAAAATGGCTTTAAACTCAATCCTCTTAATAGCTCCTATGTCCTTTTCACACAAAAAAGAGGCATATTCGCAGAACCCGATGTAGAACTACACAGACAACACATACCAGTTTCCACACAACATAAATTTTTAGGCGTCATATTAGACTCGAAACTAACCTTCATTCCACACATAAAGCGCCTCAAAGAGAAATGCCTAAAAACAATGAACCTGCTTAAAATTTTGTCACATACAACATGGGGCAGTAACAGGAAGTGCCTGATGAACGTGTACAAAAGTCTTATACGTACACGCTTAGACTATGGGGCCATAGCGTATCAATCTGCCAGTCCAAGCGCCTTGAAGATGCTTGACCCTGTTCATCATCTAGGCATCCGCTTGGCGACCGGTGCCTTCAGGACAAGTCCTGTAGAGAGCCTCTACATAGAGTCTAATGAATGGTCACTGCATTTTCAAAGGTCGTACACTAGTTTCATGTATTTCTGAAAATACACGCGAACAATGAACATCCAACTTATTCAACAATAAATGATATGACCAGTGCCACCCTGTTCCACAACCGACCTGCAGTGAAACGGCCTTTTTCTCTGCGCGTGAGGAACCTCAGTAATGAAATGAGTGTTCCACTCCTTGAACATACCTTAATGGTTCCAACAAAGCTATTACCGCCGTGGCAGTGGCAGCAGATAGATTGTGACTTGTCTTTTGTAGAAGTCACAAAACATGCCGCCGACACACACATCCGAATGCACTTTTTAGAAATCCAGGCCAAATACTCTTGCCCAGAATTCTACACGGACGCCTCAAAGTCGCATGCCGGTGTCTGTTGTGCAGCGGTGGGCCCATCGTTCGCGGAATCCGTCGCTTTACACCCAGAAACAAGTATTTTTACAGCTGAGGCTTATGCGCTCCTCTTGGCTGTAAAGTACATCGATAATACACAGATTCGCAACGCAGTTATTTATACTGACTCTTTAAGCGTCGTTAAAGCCCTATCGTCGCTACGGAAACATAAAAATCCTGTAATTGCAGAACTTTACTCGGCTCTATGCAAAGCTTACTCTTCCCAACATATCACAATATGCTGGGTTCCTGGACATATAGGCATTGAAGGCAATATGCGTGCCGACAAAATGGCCACATCCACAGAAACAAGTGCTAGTAGCATTTCCATCGCTATCCCTGCCATAGATTTGAAACCATTTTTGCGGAAAAAACTGAGGTGCTATTGGCAACGTTTGTGGGACGCAAAACAGACAAACAAGCTTCATCTAATAAAACCTTATTTAGGTAGCTGGCCACCTTCAACAAAAACACGACGAACAGAGGTCACTCTCTGTCGACTCCGAATAGGCCACACGTATGGCACACATTCTTATCTTCTAACAAACAGTGATCCCCCTGCCTGTGGGAAATGTGGAGAGACGCTAACTATGCTCCACGTCTTGCTTGAATGCCGGGAGGTAGAAGAGCAAAGAAAAAAGTTCTTTCCTTTAGCATACAAACAACATATTCCATTACACCCGGCATGATTCCTTGGCAAAGACCCACTCTTTGGCACAAAATCATTGCTAGGGTTTTTATATGATATTCGTATACTAAATGTTATACACCCATGTGATCCGTAGCACGGCCTCGCAATAGAGGCCTATGTTGCGGCATTAGTATGTATAGCACACGCCTCCAGGCCCTTGCGCACAAGGGTCCTGGTGAGGCAGTAGTGCTGCTTGGAAATTATCAATAACTGAGTGTTTTAAATTTATGTCGTTTATACACATAGCGCACCTCACAATAGTCATTGTCATAGTTTTATCCCAAGTACCTGTTTTACGCATCTATACAGCGACCAGTTTAGGCCTCTATACAGCCGTGATACATGTACTCAGCGCTCATCACCCATCGATCACTCTTTACCATCTCTTGGCGCTCTTTGGCCATACTTGGCCCTTGCGCCAGTAAACACTATACATCATCATCATCACTTGGGAGAATCTTATGGAAACCCTGGGTAGTGACCACTATATCCTTCGCACACAACTCACTGAGGATTCTCTGAGGCGTCCCATCGGGAAAGCAAAAATTAAGGATTGGGATGCATTCCGATGCGATAGCGAGCATACCCTCGACGCTAACACCAGCCTTACGGACTGGTGCGAACAGCTTCGCCGCACCTAAGATCGCCATACAAAACACATCATCCGCACCACACAGATCCCCGAGGTAGACGGCCACCTGCTCCACCTGTGGGAAGCACGTCGCAGTCTACTCCGCCGCTGGAAGACTCAAAAACATAATCGAAAACTTAAAGTCAAAATTGCCCAGCTCACCACCCAAGCGGAGGAATACGCCGCCAGCCTAGCCAAACTCAACTGGGCGCAATTCACGGACACCCTTAAGGGCTCTTTGGGGACGGCGCGGACGTGGCGCATCGTCCCCACCCGCAGCAAAACTGAAATGAACAAGACCGTCGATCGCCTAATTCATGCATTTGACGGTACTGACGACGACCTTCTCGACCAGCTCCGCAGGAAATGTTTTGGTGATCACAACCCACCCCCTGCCAACACTGTCTACCAAGGTTCCCAAAACGCCCTCCTGGACCGCCCCATAACGATCGAGGAAGTGTATGCGGCTGTCCGCGCAAGCACACGCAACACTGCTGCCGGGGCTGACCGCATTACATATTCGCTGATCCGTAACCTCAATGACAACGCCCTGCAAGATCTCACGGCGTTCTTGAACACCCATTGGCAGAACGGCACCATACCCCCGGAGTGGAAGCATGCCGAGGTGATCCTTATCCCGAAACCAGGCAAGAAGTTGCAAATCGAGAACCTGCGTCCGATCTCCCTTACTTCATGTCTGGGCAAGCTTTTCGAACGCGTGATCACCTTCCGCCTTCAGCCCTACCTTGAAGATGGCAACCTGATCCCACACACGATGTTCGGGCTCCGTGCGCATCTGTCCACTCAAGACATCCTTCTCCAACTAAAAGAGGAAGTCATTGAACCTGTACCCCGCTATGGTGAAAACATTATCATGGCGCTTGATATCAAGGGAGCATTTGACAACGTTAGCCACCCAGCCATCCTCGAAGGCCTTGCAGCCCTGAACTGCGGCCACCGTGTCTTCTACTACGTCAAAGCATATCTGACCGGTCGCACTGTCACTGTCGGGATGGGGACGATCCGATCAGACACCCTCGTCGTCCATAATAAGGGTACGCCGCAGGGTTCGGTCATCTCCCCCCTCCTTTTTAACGTGGCCGTGGTGGGCCTGGGACATCAACTCCAACACATCGAGGGCGTTCGCCATGCCATGTATGCGGACGATAACACGACCTGGGCTACACAGGGCTCCCTCGGTGAAAAGGAATACAAGCTACAACAAGCCGCCACTTGTGTCGAGCAATGTGTCCATGCCCGCGGGCTCGCCTGCTCCACCGAAAAATCCGAGCTGCTCCGAGTTCGCCACTCCACAACCCAGCCGCGCCAGACTGCCCAGGAAAACCCCATCCGGGTCCTCCTCGCTGGAAAAGTTGTCCCCGAACGCTCGATCATCAGAGTGCTAGGTGCGTGGCTGAAATCCAACCGTCGCGCCACACATACTCTCACACTTTTGCGCAAGACAACACTAGAAGTGGCCCGCATGATTGCCCGTGTCACCACCCGCCGCCATGGCATACGGGAAGAAGACACTCTCAAGCTCGTTAGAAGTCTGATAGTGAGTCGAATCGTCTACGGCCTCCCCTACCATCACCTAAATCAGCAAGAACTTGACCAAATTGACGCCATGATGCGTCGGGAATATCGGGTGGCCTTAAAGCTCCCCCCTGGTGCTCCAATGAGCAAACTCCTTGCCATGGGGGTACATAACACCTTCACGGAGCTATGCGAAGCACAAATCGCCACTCAGCTCCAGCGCTTAACGCTCACAGCCACAGGCCGCGCCCTCCTGCAGCTCCTCGGACACACTGGTACCCTCCAGGAGGCAGCCCAACTACACCTAGTCCCAGATCATGTCCGCTCAACACTCACTGTTGCGCCTATCCCCCGCAACATGGATCCCCTACTGCACCAGGGTCGACGGGAAGCACGAGTTGAGGCCTTAGCTCTCACGTACGGTGAGAGCCACCCCACTTGCTACACCGACGCAGCACTGCATGACACCACCCGCACTCGAGCAGTGGCGGTCGCGCTCGACCACCACCACAGGGAGCTAGCCAGTGCCTCTCTGCACTGCCAGAACATCACGGAGGCTGAAGAAATTGCCATCCCACTTGCCATCGCTCACGGCAACAAGCTAGGACATTCGTTTCACGTTCTCACGGACTGCCAGGCCACCTGCCGCAACTATCTGAAAGGACGCGTTTGTCAACCTGCGCTCAATATCCTCCTAAGGGCACATGACGCTGGCGAACAGCTGCACATTCGAACACCTCCGATCAGGCATAAGATCATATGGACACCTGGCCACGCGGGGCTGGAGGGAAACCAGGCGGCGGACAGGGTCGCTCGAGGGTATACAAGCCGAGCACCCGATCACCCTGCCCCTGAGGCACCCGTTCCAGTACCGTGTGACTATTCGTCCATTCTAAATTATTATACAGGTGCCCGAATAAAATACTCTCTTCGGGTACCGGAGCGCGGCGACGATTTCATCGCCGTTGACGTCATACGGAACCTCACGGCGACGACGACGGCGACGCCGACGGCAGAAATCCGCTTTGGAGTGTCCATATAATTGCTATCGCAATAATATTAAGTTATCACGGCGGGAGCGATCTTCTGGATCATCGAGACGCTTCAGGAGAGAGGCGTTTTCAGTTTTAACGGCGTGAGCTACAATTGCAGGTATGTCAGCTGTCGACGGGTTAAGCTCAAGTGATTCAACAAGCGATTCAGCTGGCGTTAATCTAATGGGTAAATCGGACACATGATTAGTTATTTGAGCTTAATTTTCTTTTTAATTCGGCGAGACCACTTCACGACACACCTCGTGAATCTATTTTTGCTTAAAGGGCAGAAATGGCTGCAAGAAGTTCTTTGTACTGATTGTCAGTTTCGGGTCCCGGATTCAGTTCAACGTCACCACATACGATAAGTAGCCTAGCAACAAACGCACATTCACACCGTGAGGTAAAAATTCACACTTCGGCACGTAAGTAAAATTTGACCAGTCGTGCCCTTACAAAACCTGAGGTCAATTACTCAGTAACACAAAAAGAGTGCCTGGCCATTGTATGGGCTCTTCAACAATTTCGTCCATATCTTTACGGTCGACCCTTTGACGTGATGACGGATCATGCCGCTCTTTGCTGGTTGTCCAACCACCAAGACCCGTCGGGCCGCCTCGCTCGATGGGCCCTCCGAATCTAAGAACATGATATCCATGTCGTCTATCGCCTGGACGCAGACACTCTGACGCCGATGCCGTCTCGCGCTTCCCAGTTACTTCAGACGCCAGTACTTCTACCGACAGTCATGATATCTTACCACTTGACATCACGGACATGGCCTCGGAGCAACGAAACGACCCATGGATGGTCAGGAGATTCGATATCTTGTCAAACCCTCCGGAAGCTTCAGCAACTCGAGCGTTACGCCGACAGGCCCAGCATTTCGCCATCCGCGACGGACGTTTCTACCACCGCAACTACCACAATGACGGCCGCCCATGGCTGTTAGTAGAGCACTGCACGTGCTCGGGCTTACCCGAAAGCCCGGGCCCGGGCCGGGCCGGGTAGAGCCCGGGCCGGGTAGAGCAGTTTTTTCACGGGCTCGGGCATGGCGTGTGCTTTTTGACCCGGGCACGGGCCGGGCTCGGGCTTTCTGCGAGTTATTCTCGGGCTTCTCAACTCTGAAAAACATGTATTTTTCGGTCTCGGGCCGGGTTCGGGCCGGTTTGGAGCCGGGCTCGGGCCGGGCTCGGGCTTAAGGTAAAGGGGTGGCGGGCCGGGCCGGGCGGGTAACGTAGATTATTTCCGGGCCCGGGCCGGGTCCGGGTCTCGCCATAAAAGTTTTGATCGGGCTCGGGCGGGCTGCCCAATGTAAAAACGGGCCGCAAAAATCGGCCCGTGCAGTGCTCTAGCTGTTAGTCGTGCCCCGCCACCTTCGAAACGATTTATGCTCCGCTTTTCACTCCGACCCCCAGTGTGGTCACGGCGGAGTGTCGAAGACATACACACGGCTTCGCCTACGCTACTATTGGCGCGGCATGTACACCTTCATCCGCAAATACGTACGCTCCTGCATTGCCTGCCAGCGACGCAAATGTGCGTCGCATCTCTCCACCACACCTATCAGCCACTTCTCTGCCCAGCTCACCCATTTGACCGTCTCGGCATTGATTTATACGGGCCTCTTCCATCTACTGGCGCTGGCAACCGATGATTGTCGTCGCCGTAGATCATTTGACAGGATATGCTGAAACCACCGCCTTACATGCTGCACCAGAAAAAGACGTCGCCTCATTCATTCTGCCCAACTTTTTTCTCCGCCATGGCGCACCTCATGAACTGCTGAGTGATCGGGGTCGCGTATTCCTCGCGGACGTGTTGCAGTCACTCCTATCAGAATACCAAATTATTGACCGCACCACTACTGCTTGTCACCCACGGATGAATGGCTTAACAACGGAACTCTTGGTGACATGCTATCAATGTATGTGGCGTCAGACCACTCCAACTGGGATCTTGTGCTTCCCTTCGTCACATACGCATATAACACTGCCTCCCAAGCCACTACCCGGTTTTCCCCACTGTTTCTGCTTTACGGCCGCCAGCTCTCCAGCACGATTGATACGGCCGGACCCTGCCGACTGCTCACCTGCTGCTACGGTCGCTCAGCACGCCGAGAAGTGCCGACAACTGGCCCGTTCGTTGACGTCTGCTCAACAGTGTCGCCAAAATAGCGCCATGACCTCAACCACCTCCTCTTCCTTTCGCCATCGACTTCCTCGTGTGGCTTTGGGTCCCGCTTGTTGTTGCTTCTGGCCTTTCGTCGAAGCTGCTTCCCAAGTACTACGGGCCCTACCGCGTGTCGCCATCTTCCGACTTTCGTCGTCGCAGACGAGAGACTGTGCACATTGACCGGCTCAAACCGTACTACGATACGCTGAACTCTGCCTATGTCGCCAGGATGGCTACTATTCCATACCGTGGGCGATTGGGAGGAAGAAGATCGGCACGTTCAACAGCCCCGTTGCCATCGTGTGGCTCGATGATTCAGCTAAAAAAAACAGGAGTTTTACATTAGGGGGTTTGACGTGCCAGAACTGCTATCTGATTATAAGGCACGCCGTAGTGGGGGACTCCGCATTAATTTGGACCTCCTGGGGTACTTGAACGCGCACCTAAATTTAAGTACACGGGTATTTTCGCATGTCGCCCCCATCGAAATGCGGCCGCCGTATCTGAGATTTGATCCCGCGACTACGTGCTTAGCAGCCCAACACCATAACCAGTAAGCAACCACGGCGGGTCGACCCAGGAGTTTTAAACTTCGGCGCCGAGTGTGTGCTCTACTTACCCCGCGGCAAGCGATATTTTCGGCCGGCAATGGTCGGGTATTTTATTGCGATAGCAAATATGTCGGCACTCCAAGCGCATTTTGCCATCACAGTCGTCCTCGCCGTGAGGTGCCGTATAAAGTTCAACGGCGATAAAATCGTTGCCGCGCGCCGTGCACTGTGTGTGAGAGTGAAAGCGTGCGAGGGTGAGCCTGCAACCGCAGCTGAATCTTGCGCACGCGAGAGAGGAAGGCGGCGGGAAGCGCGCGGCCTTCGTTCACGCGCGAGGCACGGGAGGAGGTGGCGGAGACGGGAAGGGGGGGGGGGGGGAGGGTTGCGTTCCGCTCCCGCGGCTTGTGCTCACGGAGCTATCGTGAAAGCGATCTGCGATGCGGATGAAGTGTGCGCCCGCGGGAGCGATCTACGATGGCGATCTACGATGGCGTAGATCGCTTTGAATATGAGGCTCCCGCGGGCCTTTGTCCATGGGGACCTTTCCCATGGACAAAGTGCATTCGCCGAGGGCCGGTAGCTTCGTATGCGCTGCGCTTTCGATGTTTACTTCGCGTTGAAGCGAGAGCCAGCGCGAAAGTCAATTTGCTCGCTGCCGCTGGGGCGCTTTCAACACTCCAGCGTTTTCACGCGTTTCCGTGGTCATCGAGCAAGATGTGTTTATGTTTACCTGTGCGCGAGTGACGCCATGCTTCTTTATTTAGTTAGTCAGCGAGTATTTACAACTTGATACGGCCCAATAAATCTAGTATCCTTAGTTCGTATAGGTGTCTACTAATTTGCAATCGCAATCGATGCTTCGCCTTTCGGGCGAAACTGCGACTCGTTTTTGTTTCAGAGACAAATCTTGCTTGATATATCCGTTGACATTATAATGTTACTTCGTTAAATCGAAGATTTAACGAAGCCAGCTCGCTGAATTGTGAAGTGACCAATGCGTGATAACAGGCCCTTAGAAAGCAAACTACAGAAGGTATAATAAAAACAGTTCGTTTATGTAGTTTAGAGTGTTTGATTTCTTTAAAAAATATTTGAAACATTCGGCTACATTAGCGCTTGATTTGTGTGAGTAACCATGCTTTATGTTGAGCATGGCATCAACACCTGTTATCACTTTTCTGCTCTTGCCTTGCAAATATATCATTATAGTGCTATGGTGGGTTGTAAGAAATGGACCATAGGCATTGGCGCCGCCCATGCGACCAATTATTTCTTCAATATTGCAAGAATAAGGAACATTGCCATTCATTTGTCCATTTAGCAGGTAGCTGGAAACACTGAATATATTTCGCTTGCACTCACGCACGCACACACACGCACCCACACACACGCACAAACACATAGGCGGTGTCCCTGCTATCATGCACCAACCAGGCTTTTTTTGGCGACAGACAGAAATCTCTGTGCCCGGCGGCGTAGTAGAGAAAGCGGGCAAAAGAGCGTTTACACTGCTTCTTGTTCCATTGTAGTGCTCCTTCAATTAGCTTCTGCACCTTGTGCAGTGCCAGGCAGCTTGCAATGTCTAACCAAGGACAAGAGGCAAACACATATTTCTCTCATCTAACCAATCGTCCATCCAGCATGCGTTAAACATATTCAGTAAAAAATTTTTCTCAGTTACTTATTCACATCAAACCGAACCGCAGTTGCCGATATATCACGACGCGTAATTTGCAGCAGCGGTCAGCTAGCACTCACTCGACTCAGGAACTGCTGTGGATAGGCAGCCTTAATTTCTTTACGCATCACGAATGCACCCCGTACGAAAGGACCTTCCTTTCGCCTTATAGCCAGTTCTACAGGGTCAGCGGCTATTCACTAAAAACGACTGTATAAACAGTATGCCTTTCTTTCATTCCCTCCAAAGTAGAAGGGCGTTGCCCTGCTGTCCCTCCTTGTGTTAGCCCACCATAGATCAACGCAGAACGCCTTGTGGTCTTCTGTTTTTCAACATTTTGGAAACACGGGCTGACACAAAAACAAAATCTTACAGCGCAGAGTAGAAGCAAAGGCGTGCACGTATGCAGAGAGCGCCAAGAGCAGACGAACAGAATAGCAGTCGAAGCAATAACTACAAAGCGCCGCCCATTGGTGCAACGAATAAGGCGACCAAATACAAAAAAGTATGCCAGAAAGGTATGGTTGATCCTTCTTTCATAGGAATCGGTAGAGCACGAAAGTGAAACGTATGTACACAGAAGCTGTTGCATGTTTCCTTTGTGAACTCATGGTCTGCGGCAGCGAAAGGCGCACCATTTGTGGGTCGGCGACCATGTTGCAGGTAGCTTGGTGTGTGGCGTCCTGCTGCCGAGTTGCTGCGGCGAAGCAATGTGCATTTTGGTCCGGTGAGCCCAGCGGTCCGCCCAGTGGTTTGACCGTAAGACACTTCCAAGCACTACCAGCTTTAGTACCCTTACAGGTGTCCGGGCTCCCGGCTGTATTTTCTACTAATCTTCTAGCTCTTCAGCCCGCTGAAAACGTTGCCGCGGGAACGCTTCAACGAAAAACACCATGCACATAATCAGATGAACCTTTCGCTTCAGCTTTTGGTCAGATTTGTCCATTTGCGGCAAATTACGATATCTTGACAAAGAAATTGAAGAAGAGGTAATGCCGAACTGTTCCCCCGTAATACAAGCATTCGGAAAAAAGCTGCACGAAATGTGCGTTTTGGTCGACTTGGGTACATAAAATTCAATGACCGCAGCAGTGGTGATCAAGGAGCTTCTCTTGGGGTTGTCCGATTTTCCACGTGGACATCTACGCTGCTTTAACAATGACCCAAGCTTTATTAAACCCTCAGGAGAGGGCTTTGTTTTGATTATTGTGTTCGAATATTAAAAGTGGATCCTCTCTTTTGTTCCCGCAGTTGGTTTCTTTTATCCCTGAGCGTTTCGACCGCGCATGTACAACAGGTAAGAAATCCTTCGCGTCGTGAGAAGTCTTCAGTTAGACCAAAGTACGCATACAATTTCAGACCAACCTTCTTCAGGCAGTTTGATCACATATTTTGTGAACACCGCCTGTGCAAACGTGCGCATTCATTATTCTACAATGCACATAAATGCACAATATTGCAAAACAATGCACAAATGCTGTACAAAGCACGAGAATGTTTCAGCGTGAGTTCAAGGTGTACAGCAGCCAGGTTTCGTACAGCGACAACATAATCGCTCATGATGGTCGAGTATGAGCAGGCTTGTGGATGCTCCTCAACATTAACTCCTTTGCTTCAAAAAATTAAGAACGCAGGCAAAAAAAAAGCCGGCACATCACACGTCCTGTGGGAATCGATGTTATGCGAAGCAGTGTGCGGGGACCGTAGGAACCCCGCAGGGGCGTCTGCGTCAGCAGGCGTTTGGTGTGTTGCGACACCACGTACCCGAGCACACGAGGGTTGGACCCTCCCGCGTCTAACCGTGCGCGGCTTAGCCGTGTCCGGGGAAAAGAGGATCCTGGGGGTTGAGCCAATGCTGAGTGCTTGGACCTTTATGGCCCCTTGGCGGAGGCAACACACCCCTTTGGCCTCGGCTTCACGTAGACGGCACCCCCGGACTGACCCACCCGGGGGAAATCGGTGGTCGCCTTTTCCTATCCCCCTCTCTAACCTTTTGCTTTTCTGTCTTCTTTCTTTAACTATCCTATCATCTCTTCTCTTCTGTCACTTCCTAATATTCATAGGCGGCTTGGGTTAACCTTGTGTATGTGCCCTCCCTTGGGTATAATATATTAGGTTATAGTGGCAATGTACGGTTGGCGCCTGCAGCCTTACGCGTTAAGCACTGCAGCGTCCCCTAGTTGGGCTCCGTGGTGGGTGGCCGCCATTGCCGCCGAAATAAAACAAACCGTTATGGGAACACCAGCATTTCCCCGCCTACTTGATCGTCACCCTCTAAAGAGGGGACGCACCGATGAACTTAGCCTGTATTTCAACCGACCAAAAGAAATCTATCCGAAATACCATGTTGTACACAGCGAAAATGCTTCAAAACCGGCCAGATCCATTTCTCCATTCATAGTTGCGAAATCTTTGACGGAAGCTTTAGGCTCAGGTTACAAAGTGATCAAAATGGCTAGCGGAGACCTTCTTCTTGAGGTCCCTCAGAAACAACAGTACGAGAAACTCGGCAACCTTGTGACTTTCGGCAACATACCAATTTCTGTATCACCACACCGATCAATGAATAGCTCACGTGGAGTCGTATCAGAAGCAGACCTCCTAGAATTATCAGAAGCAGAACTCCTGGAAGGTTGTAAAGATCAAAATGTCACCAATGTAAAACGTATCATCATCAGACGGGACATCAAAGAAATCCCCACCAAACATCTTGTCCTCACATTTGGATCTAGCGTTCTGCCTGAAACCATCGAAACAGGATACATTAAGTTAACTGTTCGACCATATGTCCCTAACCCTAGACGGTGCTTCCAATGCCAAAGATTTGGCCATGGCTCACAGAGCTGTCGTGGTCAAATAACTTGTGCAAGGTGTGGAGTACAGGGCCACTCCTCCGACAACTGTACTGGCACTCCTCACTGTGTGAACTGCAGTGGTGACCACGCATCCTACTCACGTTCCTGTCCAAACTGGAAAAAAGAAAAGGACATAATCACCCTAAAAGTAAAAGAAAATATTTCTTTCAAGGAAGCCCGTAAGAGGTGCTCACTTTTCCACAACACATCTTATGCTGATGCGGCGCGTCGGGGGGCAGCGTCGCAGCGGCCACTGCCACCTGCCCAGCCCGCACACGGCGAGCTGCCGCTTGTGGCCCCTGCCCCCTGCGTGGAAGGCGCTAAGCCTACCCCACCCAACCAGCAAACAAGCCCGGTTACCCTTGGGTTAACGGCACCACAACAGTCCACGGCGGCATCCTGCTCTTCGCGTAGCGAACCGGCAGGACCGCCAGCAGCGCCCACGGTGGGTGCAGTCAAGGCTGCGTCACCCTCTCCGGCCCCTGCTGCCGCTGGCAACAGCCGGCGCAGCTCAGGCCCAAAGACAGCCCCATCAACCTCCGGGCTGGTGGGCGCAAAGGTCTCGTCCTTCGCGGCGAGACTTTCTCGCGAAATTTCTCGCTCGCAAGAGCGCGTGTCCGGCGCCCCACATGAGGCAATGGACACTACACCCATCCCGACGGCGCACCAAGCGCCTAAGGAGCGGCGAGGCTCCCTCGACCGCTTCAGAAAAGACAAATCCCGCGTTACAGGGCCCGGAAAGGGCTCTGTAATCTAAAGCAATATTTCCTTTTCTAGTACACACAGCACCAATTTACTTTCATTATGGATACACAAATCATACAATGGAACGTCAGAGGTCTTCTTAGAAACCTCGACGATGTCCAAGAACTTCTCCACGAACACAACCCAAAAGTGCTGTGTGTACAGGAAACTCACTTAAAATCGACACATACAAACTTTCTCCGACAGTATGTTACGTTTCGTAAAGATCGTGATGATGCCCTCGCATCATCAGGCGGTGTTGCCATCGTAATCCACAAAAGCATAGCATGTCAACGTTTGCGGCTACAAACGCCCCTCGAAGCAGTGGCAGTTCGACTTGTTCTCTTAAACAGACTCATCAACATTTGCTCGCTTTACATACCCCCACATTACCAACTACACAAACATGAATTTCAGTCATTTATAGACGAATTGCCAGAACCTTATCTTGTTCTTGGCGATTTCAATGCGCACAGCGGTCTGTGGGGCGACTCTCGCATTGATGCACGAGGCCGTCTAATTGAGGACTTTCTTTTCTCATCCGGTGCATGTCTGCTAAATAAAAAAGCAGCCACATATTATTATCTCGCAAATAAAACCTTTTCCTCCATAGATCTGAGCATAGCTTCTCCATCCATACTACCTGAACTTGAATGGGAAGTTATAAAAAACCCTTATGGGAGCGACCATTTCCCAATACTGCTGAGAACACCAAGACAATACGAATCTCCACCACACGCCCCCCAGTGGAAGGTCGATGCAGCGGACTGGAAGAAATTCCAAACACTTACCAGTACGCTCTCGTGGGCTGACATTTCATTGCTCGGAATTGACGGTGCCGTCGAATATCTTACTAATTTCATAATTGATGCAGCTCTTAAGTGTATTCCCCAAACAAGTGGACTTTCCAGCAAACGCCGTGTTCCGTGGTGGAATGAACAATGCCGGAACGCACGTAGGCAGCAGAACAAAGCATGGAGGCAGCTTCGCGATTCTCCTACTGCTGAAAACCTCGTCAATTTCAAGAAAATCAAATCCCAAGGTAGGAGAACGCGCAGACAAGCCAGGAGAGACAGCTGGCAAACATTCTTATCAAGCATAAATTCATACACGGATGAGGCCAAGGTTTGGAACAGGGTCAATAGAGTAAGAGGACGACAAACACATCCGCCTCCCCTGGTACATACGCAGGGAGATAGCCTGGAGGACCAAGCGAACCATTTGGGTGCACATTTTGAACATGTGTCCAGTTCATCACACTATTCTCCAGCATTCACAAAATACAAAGCAGCAATAGAAAAACAAAAACTAGACCGAAAGAGCACTGGGAACGAGCCAAATAACCTACCTTTCTCCCTAGCAGAGCGGCAAGCATCACTCACCTGTTGCAAACAATCTGGCCCAGGCTCTGACCGCATACTCTACGAAATGTTGAAAAACCTGTCCTCTGAAACAAAGAAAACCCTTCTCTGCCTGTACAACTCTATATGGACCTCCGGCGAGATCCCCTCTGCCTGGAAAGAGGCCATAGTAATCCCTATCCTGAAGCAGGGCAAGGATCCATCGTCCGTATCGAGTTATCGGCCCATAGCTCTAACAAGCTGCATCTGCAAAGTCTTTGAGAAGATGATAAACCGCCGTCTGATACATTTCCTAGAATCAAACAAGCTGCTTGACCCATTCCAGTGTGGATTCCGCGACGGCCGATCCACCACTGACCATCTGATACGCCTAGAAGCTCAGATTCGTGAGGCTTTTGTGCATAAGCAATTCTTGCTGTCTGTTTTCCTTGATATGGAAAAAGCATACGACACCACGTGGCGATTCGGAATACTAAGAGACCTCGCACACTTTGGAATACGTGGCATTATGCTGAATATCATTGAAAGTTATCTGTCCAACTGCAGATTCCGTGTTCGTGTGGGTAATGCCCTATCAAGACCATATGTGCAAGAAACTGGAGTACCACAGGGTGGTGTGCTTAGTTGCACCCTTTTTATCATAAAAATGAACTCTCTGCGTCTGTACATCCCACGCAACCTATTTTATTCAGTATATGTCGACGATGTACAGATAGGCTTCACGTCATGTAACCTTGCAATCTGTGAGCGGCAGGTTCAGCTTGGACTGAACAAACTGTCTAAGTGGGCAGACGAGAATGGTTTTCGGCTTAACCCACAAAAGTCCACATGCGTCCTCTTCTCCAGGAAGAGAGGTCTGCACCCTGATCCCACCATCGAGATACAGGGTGAGGGTCTACCTGTAAAAACTGAACACAAATTCTTAGGCCTAATTCTGGACGCGAAGTTAACGTTTATCCCACATCTAAAGTATTTAAGAAACAAGTGCCTGAAGACAATGAGCATCCTGAAAGTGTTGTCTCGCACTACGTGGGGTAGTGACACAAGATGTCTATTGAATCTATATAAGAGCCTCATTCGATCACGTATAGACTACGGTTCCATCATATATCACTCTGCGACGCCGAGCGCCTTGAAGATGTTAGACCCTGTCCACCATCTGGGTATCCGCCTCTCTACGGGTGCGTTCAGAACAAGCCCCGTAGAAAGCCTTTATGCCGAATCAAATGAATGGTCGCTACATCTACAGAGAACTTACTTATCCTTTGTATATTTCCTAAAAGTGAACTCAAACAATTCGCACCCTGCCTACACAAGTATAAATGATCTGTCCAGTGCCCAAACCTTTCTGAACCGCCCTTCCATGAGAAAGCCCTACGCACTGCGAGTAAGAAGTCTTGCCGAAGAAATGGATGTGTCGCTCCATGAGCACGATGTCATGCCCCCTCCTGTAGAGCTGCCGCCATGGCAGTGGCAGCTGATTGACTGTGATCTGTCCTTCATTGAGGTCACAAAGCATGCGCCGGTCGCACATATCCGTATGCACTTCCTCGAATTGCAGCACACATACTCTTGTCCAGAATATTTTACTGACGCTTCAAAGTCACACGCTGGCGTGTCTTACGCGGTGGTTGGTCCGTCCTTTTCTACTGCGGGAGTTCTACACCCAAACACAACCATCTTTACAGCGGAGGCCTACGCCATCCTGGTGGCGGTTAAACACATCAAACAGCTAGACATACGCAAGGCAGTCATTTACACTGACTCTGTGAGCGTGTTGAAATGTTTAAACACTTCAAGTAGGCACAGAAACCCCGTAATTATAACTCTTTATTCCATCATTTGCACCGCGTATGCATCCAAGCACCAAATTGTGCTCTGCTGGGTGCCAGGGCACCGCGAGATCGAAGGGAATGAGTTGGCCGACAAGCTAGCCACATCAATTCATACAGACGCTGCCACTTCACCCATAGCCGTCCCTGTAATGGACCTAAAACCCTTTATTAAGAAAAAGGTCAGGGCCTACTGGCAACGTCTGTGGGACAGAGAAACGGGCAATAAATTACACATTATCAAGCCTCATCTCGCTCATTGGCCACCAGAATCAAAGACACGCCGCACACAGGTTACACTTTGCAGACTCAGGATAGGACACACATACAGTACACACGCATACTTATTGTCCGGTAGCGATCCCCCTGTCTGTGATGAATGTGGCGAGCCACTCAGTGTACTTCATGTCCTTTTGCAGTGCCCTGAACTGGAGCCTCAGAGGAAAAGATATTTTCCATTACCATCACGGCAAAATCTCCCATTACATCCTTGTATGTTTTTGGGCAACGAACCTATTTTTAAATACCAATCCATCATCGCGTTTTTAAAAGATATACAGAACTTTCGTGTTATATATCCAAATGACTTGTAGCACGGCCTCTCTGGAGAGGCCGCTGCTGCAGTATTTTATTAAAGAAAGCACGTGCCTCGTAGTCTTTGACCACAAAGGCCTTCGGTAGGCGTCGTGCTACTTTTATAGCCTTAAATTTTAGCACCATGATCACTTCTCATACATTAACGACCCACAGATCACTCCACACGTCACTGTCATAATTATATTCGATGTATGTTTTACGCTCATATACCGCGATATGTTCTTAGGCCCCTTTACAGCCACATAGCATCCTATCATCGAAACTCACTGATCATGGCAAACATACCATTCATTGTCTTGGCGCTCTTTGGCCACATTTGGCCCTTGCGCCACAAAACACCAAATATCATCATCATCAGGGACCGTAGGAAGTTAACGAAACGACCATGAGAGCGCCAAGACGTAGGCTACTGTTCATGTCATGAGTCCTAAGGAGTCCCTTTCACTACGGCTAAGAGACCTTAAGGCGAAAGCCTTAGTCGTGCCCATGACCATGACTTCGACCATTAACCTTTAGTATTTTCCTTCACTTAGTAACACATCCGAATCAATTCCATTGGTTTTTGAGTGTTAATCTTTTTTCGTTGAGTAATTGTCATGTTTTCTGAGTCATGATCATGACTTTAGCGTCTAACACCATCCTTAAGTGTTTCCTTCACTTAGTACCCAAGTCGGAACCAATTTCAGTGCTTTTTGAGCGTTAATCTTTTTTTCGCGAAGCCATTGTCATTTTTGCGGAGTCATGCTCATCACTATGACTTCTACCATCATCCTTTATTGTTTCGTTCTTAGTGCCCACGTCCGAACCCATTTCAGTGGTTTTTCAGTGTTAATGTTTTTTCACTGGGTCATTGTCATTTTAGGTGGCTGTTCTATGGCCTATATGACACGCATGTCATGAGCAATAATTTATGTTTGTCATACTCCGTTGTCATACTATGCCAATTTTGATACCTACCAATTAACGAAACGACCATGAGAGCACGAAGGCGTAGGCAGCTGTGTCATGACCGACATGACACACATGTCGAGATATTCATGCCATGACTTATCATTTATGTTCGTCATACACTCTTATTATACAATGCCAATTTTCTTAAATACCAAGGTAACCAAAAAACCATGAGAGCACCAAGACGTAGGCGGCTAGATAGATAGATAGATAGATAGATAGATAGATAGATACTCTCAAAGTGGCAAATGTTCGTCTTGAAATGCTTCGCATTTAAAACCCATCTAGGTTCTGGAGATCGATTAGTCCTGCATCTTCTGTGCCTTCTTAGTATATTCTTAATGACCAAAATATAGCAAACGCCTTCAAGAACTCCTTCAAATCTGTTTTTTACCGATAATGCAACCAATACACCATTTTGCGCGCCCCACAATCTGTCCTCTTGAAATTCTTTCTTTTTACTTGGAATCCACGTTTGTGTCATGGCGAGGGGATCTTTATGTACAGAAATCGGGGGTATGCATTGGTTCGTGTGTGGCTCCTATCATCAGTGACATAGTTCTAGGTTATTTGACAGGCAACTGGAATGTCACCTTGCTAAATTGTCTAGTGGCGTTTTCCGATATGTTGATGATTTCATTATATTTATTAATAGTGACATCCACCTCACGGGTGTAGATGAAATTCTAACGCTATTCAGACAGCACGGTATGGGCCTCAACTTCCCTTTTGAACTCCCCAAAAATCATCAACTACAATTTCTGGACCTACAATTAACCTTTGGTAAAAGTCATATGTGCTGGAAGTATGATCCAAGATAGGTCAAGCCCATTTTGAACTACAATTCCGGTCATTCTAAGATTGTGAAGAGAGCTATAACGAAGACGGTCTTAAATGCTGCACTGAAGAAGTCGTGTATACATATGACCACGGCTTCCTTTGATGATCAAGTTACTCGTTTAAAAGACTCTGGTTACCCAAATGTGCTCATTTCTTGTGTGTGAAAGTATGCTTCTTGGTGTCAAAAACATAAGTAACAAACGCAGAAAATCTAAGTCAGATGAAAAAAAAGCGCGGTAGTTCCTTATGTGCACAAAATGGCGCATGGGCTAAAAAACGTAGGTTCTAGGTACGGTATAGATGTTTGGTTTTCGGCGAAACATAAGATAGGCCGCATATGTCCAATTATTGACAATATGCTCAAAGATAAGCAGGCAAAAGGGAAATGCACTGTTAAACATGTGAACAGCTACATCAAATGTGTTAAGCACGTTGTGTATGCAATACCGTTATCTTGTGGTAATGAGTACGTGGGCCAAACAAAACGCTGTGTAAACTTACGACTTAAGGCGCATGAGCTCTCTCTTCAAGGGCTTGAACCACGTCATCTTCCGGTACATTGTAACTCATGCGGGTGTCGCCCCCTTTTTGACAAGAGAAATCGCTGAGGCTGTTAAATATTAGAGGAAGAGGACGACGACAGCTACTAGCGCGCTCAGCGCGAGCGGCTCGCTCGTGATCTGGCGCTTCTGGACTGACTCGAACAGCCAGTATGGACGCGTTGTTACCGTTCTTCGGGCAGTAAACTTCCCCTTCCCGCCCTTCTATTGCGAAGACTCCTTTGTTTTACATTTTCTGGTGCCGAGAAACCCGGGACTCTGTGATCCAAGCGACCCGACAACGAAAGGACTTCGCCGGCAACGAAGATGGAGCGGGTCCAGGGCAAGCGAGCGACCCAACGAGCGTTGCACACGCGTCTCCGAAACGAGGCAAGCCAACTCATGGAATCGAGTCAGTTTAGCGCTCCGGCGCTTCGAGTGCTGCATGACAGACTGAAGAACTGCAACGACGGACTACGGGTGCTCAACGAAAAGTTGGAGGGCTACCTCACGGACGAGCAAGCATCCGAAGACTACATCTCGGTCGCGGATTATGAAGACAACGCGGCAGCAACCTTGTCCCTTCTCTGTCGCCACATCGAACAGCATCAGTCTCAAACGACCGCGGATCGAGGCCTACCGACACCTAACGACGCCTCAGCTTCAGGTACGATCTCGGGACATCGTGCCCTCGGTGATACCTCAACACCAGTTGTCGGTGCTTCTCGACTTCCGAAGCTCGACTTGGTTCACTTCAATAGAACAGTGCAACAGTGGCAGCCCTTCTGGGACATGTTCAAGCATGCCGTCCACGAAAATGCCAGTTTAACGAACATCGACCGCTTTCACTACTTGAAAACCCTTTTGGCTGGACCAGCGACCAAAGCGATCGAGGGAATTCAAGTGACGGACGCATCATATGCAGATGCCATCGAAATTCTAACCAACCGCTTCGGCAACGTGAGGATCAGCGAGCAGAAATACTTGGAGAATCTTCGAATGCTGAGACCAGTGAGGTTTTCTACTGACATGACTACTATGAGGAATGTCCTGGATACCGTACATATTAACGTGAGAGGTCTCAAGGCTCTTGGACGATCGGATCATTCCCGGGTTTCGGCACCATTTTGTAGAAACCCGCGAATGACCACACAGGAAGAGCGGTCGATGAGCAAACATGGCGTTTAATGCAACAACAGTCACGATGACGATGATGATAGGAGGTGAGCGAGGAAGAAGTTTCTACACAGGCATACAATATAACGATTAGGGGTAAGGAATGTATCAGCGAACCGTCGATCACTCTTCATGACAAGGAATTTCATTACTTCTGCAACTTTTGATTATGCCTAGTTTGTCGCCACGGCCGTGATGTTTCTCCGTGTCTTGCGCAAGTCATGGTTCTTTGAATTTTGGTATATATGTTAGATGATCCTTCAATAAAATATAAGCTGAGAGTCAGCGCCGTGTTGTCGTTTTTCCTTCCTTTTGTCCGTGTCTTGTTTGCGCTGTTGCGATCCTTGCGATGAATCCCAACCAACTGGCCCAACTTGCCGTCTTGTTGCAGTATAGCTCTCTTCCTAATGTTGAAGTAACCGGAGTACATAACCTCATATTTAAACTCGATATAACGAATACCTCAGGCCCAGACGGCATTCTAAATATGTTCCTAAAGAGGTAGTCAGAATGGTGCGAAAGCTATCTAACTATAATGTTGAAAAAAAAATCAATAAGCTCTACAAGAGTTACCCAGCTGTGGAAATTGGCAAACGTCGTGCCGGTATTCAAGTCTGGAAAAAAGCAAATGATACCAATTTATAGGCCAATATATTTACTTTCTACCAGCTCTAAACTCTTGGAACACATTATTCGCTAACACATTCTGGAATACCTAAATGCAAGCAATATAGTTTCCCGATCGCAGCACGGCTTTCGTGCTGGCTAAGCTATAATGTTACACAGTTGCTTGAATTTAAGCACGACATTGCTTCTTCCCTTGACAACCGAGGACACCTTGATGCCATATTTATTGACTATTCTAAGGCTTTCAGTTTCGTTTGCCATGCTAAGCTTTTAGCACATTTTTGGGGGACAGTAAACTGGTCGATTGGATAGCAGATTACTTACGGTCGCGCTCTCAATTTGTTACGTTTAACCGCACGAAGACATCAGAGGTATAGGTTACATCTGTGGTGCCTGAAGGCTCGGTAGTGGGGCCACTTTTCTTCATTATTTTCATAAATGACGTAGCAGAAATCATCGATGATACTCGAGGTAAACTTAGAATGTACGCAAATGACTCCGTCACCTACCACACCATCTCTGATGCTCATGATCAGGTTGCGCTGAATAATGTTTTCCGCTGTTTTGTAACTAGAGTGAAACCTGGCACATGTTAATTAACTTCAAGAAGACTGTAGCTAAGACCTTTTCAAACAAGCAACAGCCCTTTTCTATTACTGATACTAATGATAGTGTCAGTCTAACACATGTTACGGAGTTTAAGGACCTCGGTGTAACTCTAACATCAAATTTAAATGGCGCAACCACGTTGAAATAATCTGCAATACGGCTCTTTGAAAACTTTGGTATCTCCTAACGCACGTGAAGCAGCTCGACAAGAGAATGCAAATTGACAGCATACAACACTTTCGTCAAGCCTATACTTGAATATGCATCGGTTGTTCGGTCACCTCAGCTCAAGCACATCTGTCAAAAAATAAATAAATAAAGCCGGCAGATCCCACACCCTCTGGGAATCGATGTTATGCAAAGCAGTGTGCGGATTGCCTACAAAGTTAACGAAACGACCATGAGAGTGCCAAGACGTAGGCGACTGTTTCATGACCTACATGGCATGCATGTCATGACATTCATGTCATGAGTCCTCAGGAGTCCTTTTACCTATGCCTAAGAGACCTTTAGACGAATCCTTAGTCATGCTCATGACCATGACTTCGACCATCAACCTTTAGCCTTTTCCTTCACTTAGTATCACATCCGAACCCATTCCATTGGTTTTTAAGTGTTAATCCTTTTCGTTGAGTAATTGTCATTTTTGCTGAGTCATGTTCATGACTATGACTTCTACCATCATCCTTTAGTGCTTCCTTCACTTAGTACCTACGTCAGAAGCAATTTCAGTGGTATTTAAGTGTTATTGTTTTATCGCTTAGTTATTGTCCTGTTTGCTGGGCGTTGCTCATGCCTATGACTTCTACCATTATCATTTAGTGTTTCCTTCACTTAGTACCCGCATCCGAATTCATTTCAGTGGTTTTTGAGTTTTAATCTTTTTTTTTTGCTGAGTCATTGACATTTTTGCTGAATCATGCTCATGATTATGGCTTCTACCACCATCCTTTGTGTCTCCTTCATTTAGTACCCGCGGCTGAACCCATTTAAAGGGACACTAAAGGCAAATGCTAAGTCGAAGTGGACTGTTTAAATACCTTTCCAGAAACCTCAAAACGCTTGTCTCGTGCAATGAAAAGACTTAGTTTACGCAAAAATTGGACCTGAAGGGTCCAAATACCTTTATTGCAATTCAAATCACCCGCCACGCCAACTGAGGAGTGGTGACGTTGCATACGCTATTTTCTGCCGTTGGTGAGTGTAACGGCGCCTGACAGATGGCGGTACGGTGTGCAGCTGCAGCTGATTTTGGTAAAGTGGCGTAGACCGTTCGGGCATTCCGCGAAGTCCGTCGCATGGAAGTGGAATTCCCTGCTACTTGCAGTTAGTGCGAGGTTCGCGAGCCAGAAAAACAAGCGCAACACTACACGTTAACAGAAAACCTGAAACGCTAAAGTGCGGGCGGCGCAGAGTCGAGCGAACACGAAACCTTTTGACCGCCCGCGTTGTTGTCAACGGTGTAATGTTAGTTCTTTTTTGTAAAAGTGTAATAGAACTGGTGAAGTAGTATTTTCTTTCTTCTTATAATACAGTACAATGATGTTTTTATAACGAGTGGTTATTCAGTACTAGTGACAGAATTTAAATGAGGAGTGCCTTCGTCATCGGGCGAGTACCTGAATGTCCCGGGGGAGTCGCTAATCATGTCCTGCATTTACCTTAATTTCTCTATTACTAAGGCTCTGCTCGCGATAATATTGACGCTTTAGAGATACTTGTGCACTAATGCATCACTTTAGCTTGACTTAGTATTTGCCTTTAGTGTCCCTTTAAGTGGTTTTTGAGCGTTATTTTTTTGTTGAGTCATGGACATTTTTACTGAGTCATGCGCATGACTATGACTTCTACCATCATCCTTTAGTGTTTCCTTCACTTAGTACCCACGTCCGAACCCATTTCAGTGGTTTTTGAGTGTTAATGTTTTTAGCTGGGTCACTGTCATTTTAGGTGGCTGTTCTATGGCCTATATGACTCGCATGTCATGAGCAATCATTTATGTTTGTCATACACCGTTGTCATACTATGCCAATTTTGGTACCTACCAATTAACGAAACGACCACGAGAGCACGAAGGCGTAGGCAGCTGTGTCATGACCACGGAGAAAGAATAACTCAGGAGGCGCTAAAACCCCTATATATAAAAAGTAGCGACACTCTCCTCCTCCGCCTCCCTCCTCCTCGTTTCTCCTCTCTTTCGCGCTCCTTTTTCGACCGTTGCGTCGCCTACACCGCTTGAAACACGTGCACTTGTTTATCTTTCACCGCTGATCAGATTCGACGATCGCCGACTGTGTTCGCCGGTATCGTCGTGCTCCTCGCCAGTCGGTAGAGGCTTCTCGGGCGAAAATGGCGATGGAGAGTGATCGTAAACAAACGCAGCCAGCGCCCGGAGGCTCAACGGTCCACGTGATGCCATTAGGCCAATACCGACGCGGCGTCGGCCTCGGACAGGGTGTGCGAGGAGGCGGCGGCATTCTTCAAAGCGTGACGCTACTTTTTACATATAGGGGTTTTAGGAGGCGCAACTCAGCTCCTTCTCGCGTCGTCATAATGTCACGCTGGAGCGCGGCGGCGGACTAAAGTTTTTTTTAGGGACTTTACGGCGGACGTCGTGACAGCGCCCCCTACCAAACGCCGGACGCATGACGTTTGGTCACGTGACGCTTTTGCCGAAGTGATGCAGCGGATGCGGGGAGCGCGGGGCTCGGTCGCTCGGTCTTGTCGTCTGCTCGGGCGCGGATGCTTGATGCCAGTGCGCCGCGCTTGCATTAGGTAGATAAAGCTCGAGTACGCTAGCTGAACACGATACCTGTCGCTAAACGAGACGGCAGCTATTACAACGTGTTCTCGCTAAGCTCACCGGAGCGCCATGAGACGGGGACCGACCAGTACCGCCCCAAGGAGCAATAATGACTTTTTCGGCTGGTCAGGGAAGACTGTGCCTCCAAGGTCAGCGTAGTATTTACGCCTGCTGAGCGTTCCGCTATGGAAATCAGCAGAAGTTGTCGTTTCTCGTCAGTTGTCGATTGTCGCTTTCAATAGATATCGCCCATTCTTGCAGGCGTTCGTCGTTTGGAGCTTTGAAAGTTCGAGCGTTTTCTGCGCATTAATTATATCGGCTGTTACAGTTTGGGAGGAAGCATCGGTGCCCCATTTTCGATAAACATGAAACGCGTACACAACGAACACTTACATCGTAGAGGAGCAATGGAGGAATTACAGAACTTAGAAGGGATGATTCTGACTGCGCGATGCGAGCGGCAGACTCTGCTCTACTCTGCTGTTCCGTCTGTCCACGTCTCCCCAAACTTGCCGCAGAAATATAATTAAATTTAGTTTCCCCGCATGGTAGCTATGTATCGCATACTCTGATCGGTACTTTTTATAGGGCATGATGAAACAAATTCTCGTTTTTTGTTACGCCAAAAAATTTGAGAAAGCACCAAGTGCAGTTTTCTATACGCGCATGGGTATGGTTGCAAATCGTCTGCTCTTTCCATACGCGCCTGGCTATGATCGCAGATCGTCTGGTCCTTCAAGTGCTCTAGTTTCTTGCTATTATTGCCGCATAAAAAGTATGTGATCCCAAATTTAAATCTTAGAAAAAATATTTGTACCATGACAGTGTACAGGTATTTTATTCCTTGAGTGCGAACCGCGCTGGCGCAAATCTTTTTGCGGCATCAGACAAGCCAGCGCAAGCGGCCAGTAGTAGCAGACGACGGCGGGCGCCGTCGGAGAGCAATTTTCTTTCTTTACTTCCGTGACCGCGGCCGCGCGCACCGCTCCGACCCCGACCGCGAGGGAAGTAGTTCCTTCCCTCGCCGCAAGGGGCGCTGCGCCAACGTTTACCATAGGGTTCCTCGATGCGCGCGCCCCCCCCCCCCCCCCCCCCCCTCCGCCGCCGTGGAGGGTGGAGCCATTCTGTGAAGGGGTGAATGCCGCCTTTCGACCGGCGGCCGCCATTGCGCTCCCCACGCATCGTCGCGGTTGGTTCAGTGAGACACGTGTGCGGCGTCTTCTAGGGCAAAATGCCCGGGTGTTGCGTGCCACAGTGCAGTGTGCACAAACCACTCGCGAAACGTTGCGCTTGGCATTGGAAACAATACAAGGCATGCAGATGGGCAGCACATCACAGTGGAAGCCCTCACAAGCAGGCCTCATGATTGCAACGACAGTGGTCCTTCGTTTGCAAGATGTTTTGCTTAAAACGGATGATTGATTACAAGTTCTTCCTAACTGGGAGACTTCCGCAGGACTGCCTGGAGAATCTTTTTTTTCTGTTGTGCGCCAAAGAAAACCCGTTCCAAACGCGTACGACAAGAAATGCGCTTTAAAGCTCGTGTGTGTCAGTAAATTTTTGCACACGCCAGCGACCTCGAGTTATGGGACAGATGATTCTGAGTATCTGGCTGACATGATTTCACAAAGACAACGAGAGTGTGGCGGAAATGTTGAAGAGGAAATCGATGATGCAGAAATTCTTTTCATTGAAGCACTGACTTCAATTGAGTGCAGCGTTCTGCACCATATTGGTGGATTTCTTGTGAAAGGAATTTTGAAAATAACGGACTGCGAGCAGTGCAGGGCTGCAATGCAGGGCTCGGCGAGCCATGAGCATGCATATTTAACTGCATTGAAAAAGTATGTTCAAGATGGTAGTAACTTGTGTTATCCGAGCGGTGAGGTTATGAGCTTGCTCATATCCTGTGAAGAACACTTCAAGGGGATCACATCCTGGACTGAAAACCTGTTCACCCTGAAGTCCCCCCTAAAAGCTGTCACAGAATATTTAATCAAGAGAGCCAAGTGCAGTCTACACACGTGCCAGCGCCATAAGGGTTCCCTGGAAAACATGTTGATATCAAGTTATGCACGAGTAAGGCTACGCATTCACCTGCGCCAGCTCGAAGCCGCGAGAATCAGTGGGAGTGGAAGCAAGACATGCGCTGCAGTTAATTTGCAGTGAGTTGTACCGCTTGTTCTTGAGAAAATTCTCAACCAAATAAACAATCCACGATATGAGAAATTGCTATGTATTGAATGCATTTTGTTTCCTCTACGTTGAGAATCCGTGCGGCCGCTTTATTTTAAAGATATCGATGACTGGCCGCTTTATAACAATTACCGGTTTACGCTATATTGCTGCGGAAAACATGCTCAACAAGGTTTTATAGTCAATGTCTGCATGAGAGCCATCATTTAATGCCACAAAAGCCATATGTAGAGCACCAAATCATCTGACATGTATTCCAACAAGTTTTACCCATCTGCACATTTACAGGACGGTAAACGAAATAAAAAAAATCAGAATACCCTGCGTTGTAGCATGTAGTCCGTAAATGGGGTAGATGATGACTGATTCGAAAACACGAATGTTTTTTTTTACAATTTTCTTGAAGGCACAAAACACAGACACAACGAAATGCGATGGGACTCGTGTGTGTGTGTGTTTCGCACGTTTAACCAATATATAGCCCAACAAGACGTTATCTTAAGGTGTTTACGCAGCTGGCTTGGATGGTAGCCTTCCGCTGCCAGCGAGACCGGCTGCAAATTCCGCTCTAAAAATAAAGATTACAAAACGTAAATCGGAGACCCTCACGCTGCCGATGCGAAAACTTTGTGTTCTCGTCATATCGTTAAAGTACCACACGTTTTACATAACGAATTCTACGTGCAGTGGCGCAAAGTACCGCTTGCTGCATATCCTGGCTATAGGCTGCCTGCGGAGAGGGCATCGCAATGGCGGACGCCGTAGCAGACGACGCGGTTGTCTCCACCCTCCACGGCGGCGGAGGGAGGGCGCGCGCATCGAGGAACCCTAGTTTACCACCAGCGCGTCTCCTCCACTCTCAGCGTGACATTATCACGACCAGTGCTCTGCTGGCGCCGGCCCAGAGTTTCGCCTCCTGTTATTCTTTCTCCGTGGTCATGACCTACATGACACACCTGTCGAGATATTCATGCCATGACCTATCAAGTAGTTCCTTTCCTCGCCGCAAGGGGCGCTGCGCCAACGTTCACCACCAGCGCGTCTCCTCCACTCCCAGCGTGACATTATCACGACCAGTGCTCTGCTGGCGCCGGCCCAGAGTTTCGCCTCCTGTTATTCTTTCTCCGTGGTCATGACCTGCATGACACACCTGTCGAGATATTCATGCCATGACCTATCAAGTAGTTCCTTCCCTCGCCGCAAGGGGCGCTGCGCCAACGTTCACCACCAGCGCGTCTCCTCCACTCCCAGCGTGGCATTATCGCGACCAGTGCTCTGCTGGCGCCGGCCCAGAGTTTCGCCTCCTGTTATTCTTTCTCCGTGGTCATGACCTGCATGACACACCTGTCGAGATATTCATGCCATGACCTATCAAGTAGTTCCTTCCCTCGCCGCAAGGGGCGCTGCGCCAACGTTCACCACCAGCGCGTCTCCTCCACTCCCAGCGTGGCATTATCGCGACCAGTGCTCTGCTGGCGCCGGCCCAGAGTTTCGCCTCCTGTTATTCTTTCTCCGTGGTCATGACCTGCATGACACACCTGTCGAGATATTCATGCCATGACCTATCAAGTAGTTCCTTCCCTCGCCGCAAGGGGCGCTGCGCCAACGTTCACCACCAGCGCGTCTCCTCCACTCCCAGCGTGACATTATCACGACCAGTGCTCTGCTGGCGCCGGCCCAGAGTTTCGCCTCCTGTTATTCTTTCTCCGTGGTCATGACCTACATGACACACCTGTCGAGATATTCATGCCATGACCTATCAAGTAGTTCCTTCCCTCGCCGCAAGGGGCGCTGCGCCAACGTTCACCACCAGCGCGTCTCCTCCACTCCCAGCGTGACATTATCACGACCAGTGCTCTGCTGGCGCCGGCCCAGAGTTTCGCCTCCTGTTATTCTTTCTCCGTGGTCATGACCTGCATGACACACCTGTCGAGATATTCATGCCATGACCTATCAAGTAGTTCCTTCCCTCGCCGCAAGGGGCGCTGCGCCAACGTTCACCACCAGCGCGTCTCCTCCACTCCCAGCGTGGCATTATCGCGACCAGTGCTCTGCTGGCGCCGGCCCAGAGTTTCGCCTCCTGTTATTCTTTCTCCGTGGTCATGACCTGCATGACACACCTGTCGAGATATTCATGCCATGACCTATCAAGTAGTTCCTTCCCTCGCCGCAAGGGGCGCTGCGCCAACGTTCACCACCAGCGCGTCTCCTCCACTCCCAGCGTGACATTATCACGACCAGTGCTCTGCTGGCGCCGGCCCAGAGTTTCGCCTCCTGTTATTCTTTCTCCGTGGTCATGACCTACATGACACACCTGTCGAGATATTCATGCCATGACCTATCAAGTAGTTCCTTCCCTCGCCGCAAGGGGCGCTGCGCCAACGTTCACCACCAGCGCGTCTCCTCCACTCCCAGCGTGACATTATCACGACCAGTGCTCTGCTGGCGCCGGCCCAGAGTTTCGCCTCCTGTTATTCTTTCTCCGTGGTCATGACCTACATGACACACCTGTCGAGATATTCATGCCATGACCTATCAAGTAGTTCCTTCCCTCGCCGCAAGGGGCGCTGCGCCAACGTTCACCGTTCACTAGCTAACGCAGAAATCCAGCTGAGCGCCACCATTCTGCAAAGCAATGATGAACGCATCGAGGCGAGCACCGCGAACGGAGCTGGCTCCGATGCGAGTGCAGAGACAGCCGAACCCGCCACGCCGGGAAGCAGTGGCGGAAACGTCAGTGATAATCACGAAGGGGATACCACTGACGCGGCCGGGGAAGAAAACAAAGCCAAGGGCAAGAATAAGAAAGGAGGGGAGGGCATTGTGACTTCGGGGGCAGCTTTCGGCGGTGAGGGGGAAGGAAAGCGTCGAGTTGTCTTTGTTGGGGATTCCAACATGCGTAAAGTAGAACCGGCGATAGCAGAGAGGGTAGGGGCAGACGAACGAGTCCAGGTTAGCGCGCTTCCGGGAAAGCCGATTAGAGAGGTGATCGCGAAGGCCAAGGAACGCATGTGGGACACAATGGAGGAGAGACACCTAGTGGTGATAATGGGCGGAGTGATTGACGTACTGAACGGACGAGGAGCAGGAATCACAAAGCAAATAGCCAAAGGGGTCACCGACCTGCGGAATGTTTCAAAAGAAGTACAAATCGCGGTGTGCACGGTGCCAGAGGTTGAAAGGCAGGGTTATAAAATTGAAAGGGCAGTTCTTGCAGTAAACAGGGAAATTTGGACTCTAGCTAAAGCAATGAATTTTACGGTCATTGACATCAACCGTGAAGTGCACCGAGCAGGCCGCGAAGGCGCTTTTGTGCGTGACGGGATACATTTTAGTGAAAGTGTAGCAACACCGGTCGGAAATCGATTCGCGGCACGAGCTGTAGCTTTTTTAGGCGGGCCCCAGGCAATCAGGAAGCAGGATTAAGTATTGAACATAGCGAAACACCAGTAAATGGCAGAATTAGGCGACCAGGAGTCAGGAAAAGACGCAGAAAGGATAAGAATAGAGAAGGTAAAATTTGCTACATTAACATGCAGGGTGGTCGTAAGCAGGAAAAATGGCTGGAAATTCAAACGCAACTGAATGATGAAGCGATTAGTGTGTACGCCTTGACCGAAACGCATCTACGAGATTTGGAGCAGCCGCCTGTTATTGACAACTTTGTATGGGAAGGGTGCAACAGAATGACCGGGTCAAGGAAAGGCGGAGGCGTAGGCGTACTAATTAGGCGAGGTCTGAAGTGGCGAAGGGTAAACGAGACATGTAAAGAGCATTTATGGATTAGTGGTACATGGCAAGGTAAAAAGACGTGGCTGGGAGTAGCTTACCTGTGGACAGGTAGTGATAGCAGGGAAAAAAATAAGGAATTGGTCGATTGCATTAGAAGCGATATTAATGAGTTCAGTAACTCGGGCCAGGTGATATTAGTGGGAGATATGAACGCGCACATGGACGATTTAGACGGATATACTGATTACAACGGCTCTCTAGTGCTGGATTTGTGTGATGAACAGAACCTTATAGTAGTTAACAGGGAGAATAAGTGTCATGGACAGGTAACGTGGCAATGCGGAAACAGGCAGTCATGTATCGACTACGCCTTAGTCTCAGAAATGGTCTACGAACAACTGGACCAAATGATAATAGACGAAAATGGAAAAAATAGCCTGGGAAGCGATCATAGATGTTTAGCATTAAAGTTTGGGAGAGATACCAGCGCAGAACATGAACCAATAGCCTCAGAGTTTTTAAAAATGAATGACGAGCAAATAACAGAGATCGCAAACAACATAGAGAAGAAAATTGAGGCTTTTCCTACAGCAGTCTGGGAATATAAGGAACTGGTGGAGGTTATGCAGCATGAAATAAGGCGGACACGGCAATACAATTGTTGGATTGGAAAGAGGAAACCACGTAAGTGGTGGAACAAGGAAATTAAACAAGCTATAGAAGAGCGTAAAGAGGCATCTAGGGTTCATCGAGAAGCCAAAAAGTTGGGATTACAAGAAGAAGAGGTGCTCCTTAGATGGAATACGTACCGAGAAAAGAAAAGGGTTGCGAGTGAGCTCGTGCAAGAGAAAATTAAATGCGCAAGTGAACGTTGGGTGCATAACATTCACAAAAGAGACAAAGGCGCCCCAAAAAGATTCTGGAACCATATAAAAGCACTCGGAGCTCCAACTAGAAACTCGCAAACGGCTATAAGGGATGAAGACGGTAACATCTATGAAGGCGATGATGCGCTGCGGTACATCACAGACGTTATCAGGCATAACTTCGGTACGAGAAAAAGCGTAGTTCAGACAACAGATCCAGCAACAACAGAGAGGCCTGAGAGATCAAAATTCAGCATAGAAAGCTTTTATTGGAAAAAGGCAGCAGAAAATGTCCCTAACAACACGGCAGCAGGACCCGATGAAATCCCAATACAGCTAATCAAAAACCTCGGTCCAAAAAGCAAGGCACTGCTGACTAATGCCATAGAGCAAGTGATTAGAACAAAGAATATTCCCGTTGGATGGCGTGAAAGCAAGATGAATCTTATCTACAAAGGCAAAGGAGATAAGGATAAGACGAGCTCGTACAGGCCAGTTACAGTAACGTCGGTGATATATAGAATGGCAATGCAAGCCATAAAATTAGAACTGTCGAAGTGGGTGGAGGAAAACGGTGTATTGGGGGAACTACAGAATGGGTTCAGGCCAGGCAGACGCTTAGAAGACAATATGTTTGTACTAACTCAGTGCATAGAGATTTCAGTAGCTCAGAAAAGACCTTTATGGATAGCATTTCTAGATATTAAAGGAGCTTATGACAACGTAGACAGGGAATTGTTGTGGGATATTCTTCAATACGAAGGCATAGATGACGATTTCGTGGAGCTGCTGAGGGAGATATATCGAGACAACCAAGTACAAGTGGCATGGGAAGGCCGAAAAGGAAATGAAATGGTGGGAATTCACCAAGGATTGAAGCAAGGATGCCCTCTGTCACCATTGTTGTTCACGCTTTACGTCAAGGGCATAGAAAGACGACTGGAAAACAGCGAATTAGGTTTTGATTTATCCTACATGCGTAATGGACAAATGGTGCAACAGACGATCCCTGGACTGATGTACGCAGACGACATTGTGCTACTAGCGGACAATAAAAAAGATTTACAGATACTTGCGAATATCTGTGGGAACGCAGCGACAAATCTAGGCCTTAAGTTTAGCACAGAGAAATCAGGGATTATGATCTTTAATGAGCACACGAGTAACTTCGTGGTGTCAATTCAACAGCAAGTAATACCCATAGTGAAGCAATATAAGTACCTCGGCGTACACATAAACGAAGGAAAGAATTACTCAATCAACCACCAAGATAATCTGAAAATAAAGGGGAAGCGGAATGCAGCATTAATGAAACACAGAGCCCTGTGGGGCCACAATAAGTATGAGGTGGTGCGTGGAATCTGGAAAGGAGTTATGGTGCCAGCGCTAACATTCGCAAATGCCATTATATGCTTAAAATCGGATATATTGGCGGGTTTGGAAGTTAACCAAAGATCAGTAGGCCGGTTGGCTTTGGGAGCACACGGTAATACGACAAATGAGGCAGTGCATGGAGACATGGGTTGGGCCTCTTTTGAAGTCAAAGAAGCACAAAGCAAAATTAGTTTTGAAGAAAGGCTCAGGAACATGGATGAAAATAAATGGGCAGCTAAAGTGCACAAGTATCTCTACATGAAAAGCGTGGACACAGAATGGAGGAAGAGGTCAAGGAAGTTGGCAACCAAGTACAGGATAATCGAAACTGTAAATAGACAACCAGGGGTCATCAGAAAGAAAGTGAGAGAAATAGAGACCGTGAATTGGATGCAAAGAATGGAAACGAAAAGGACAATGGAGATTTACAAGAATGAGAAGAAAGAAATTAGAAGGGAAAGGCTGTACGATAACACAAAGGGCAGTGCCTTGCTATTTGAGGCTCGAGCCGGTTGCCTAAGGACGAAAACATATCGGAACAAATATTCGGAATTAGATGAGACATGTGTATGCTGCAGTAAAGATCCAGAGACCACTCAGCACATCCTAATGGAATGCGACGGGATCCACCCAGCGAGAAACGTAGGTAACGTGCAACTCCCAGAAGCGCTTGGGTTTAAAGTGGAAGGAAACATAAACAGATCAGCCGTAGAGATCAGCAAGAGACGATTAGAGTACTGGTGGAAAAAAAGTAGGGAAAAGATGGATGCGACCTGATCTCTTAAAATCATAGGCAGCGGTACAAGGTAAATTTTTGAAAAAGAAAAATAATGATAGGTATACAAAAATGCAAGATAAAGAACATGTATAGTATACCTGATTAAATCAAGCAGGCTAGGTGACTATTTGTCGCCGCCCCGTTTCAAAGGGGATGCCAATAAATCATCATCATCATCATCATCATCCAATAAGGGGAAGCGGAATGCAGCATTAATGGGGAAGCGGAACCGAATAAAGGGGAAGCGGAATGCAGCATTAATGAAACACAGAGCACTGTGGGGCCACAATAAGTATGAGGTGGTGCGTGGAATCTGGAAAGGAGTAATGGTGCCAGCGCTAACATTCGCAAATGCCATTATATGCTTAAAATCGGATATATTGGCGGGTTTGGAAGTTAACCGAAGATCAGTAGGCCGGTTGGCTTTGGGAGCACACGGTAATACGACAAATGAGGCAGTGCATAGAGACATGGGTTGGGCCTCTTTTGAAGTCAGAGAAGCAGAAAGCAAAATTAGTTTTGAAGAAAGGCTCAGGAACATGGATGAAAATAAATGGGCGGCTAAAGTGCACAAGTATCTCTACATGAAAAGCATGGACACAGAATGGAGGAAGAGGTCAAGGAAGTTGGCAACCAAGTACAGGATAATCGAAACTGTAAATAGACAACCAGGGGTCATCAGAAAGAAAGTGAGAGAAATAGAGACCGTGAATTGGATGCAAAGAATGGAAACGAAAAGGACAATGGAGATTTACAAGAACGAGAAGAAAGAAATTAGAAGGGAAAATCTGTACGATAACACAAAGGGCAGTGCCTTGCTATTTGAGGCTCGAGCCGGTTGCCTAAGGACGAAAACATATCGGAACAAATATTCGGAACTAGATGAGACATGTGTATGCTGCAGTAAAGATCCAGAGACCACTCAGCACATCCTAATGGAATGCGACGGGATCCACCCAGCGAGAACCGTAGGTAACGTGCAACTCCCAGAAGCGCTTGGGTTTAAAGTGGAAGGAAACATAGACAGATCAGCCGTAGAGATCAGCAAGAGACGATTGGAGTACTGGTGGAAAAAAAAGCAGGGAAAAGATGGATACGACCTGATCTCTTAAAATCATAGGCAGCGGTACAAGCTAAATTTTTGAAAAAGAAAGATAATGAGAGGTATACAAAAATGCTAGATAAAGAACATGTGTAGTATACCTGATTAAATCAAGCAGGCTAGGTGACTATTTGTCGCCACCCCGTTCCAAAGGGGATGCCAATAAATCATCATCATCATCATCATCACCACCAGCGCGTCTCCTCCACTCCCAGCGTGACATTATCACGACCAGTGCTCTGCTGGCGCCGGCCCAGATTTTCGCCTCCTGTTATTCTTTCTCCGTGGTCATGACCTGCATGACACACCTGTCGAGATATTCATGCCATGACCTATCAAGTAGTTCCTTCCCTCGCCGCAAGGGGCGCTGCGCCAACGTTCACCACCAGCGCGTCTCCTCCACTCCCAGCGTGACATTATCACGACCAGTGCTCTGCTGGCGCCGGCCCAGAGTTTCGCCTCCTGTTATTCTTTCTCCGTGGTCATGACCTGCATGACACGCCTGTCGAGATATTCATGCCATGACCTATCAAGTAGTTCCTTCCCTCGCCGCAAGGGGCGCTGCGCCAACGTTCACCACCAGCGCGTCTCCTCCACTCCCAGCGTGACATTATCACGACCAGTGCTCTGCTGGCGCCGGCCCAGAGTTTGGCCTCCTGTTATTCTTTCTCCGTGGTCATGACCTACATGACACACCTGTCGAGATATTCATGCCATGACCTATCAAGTAGTTCCTTCCCTCGCCGCAAGGGGCGCTGCGCCAACGTTCACCACCAGCGCGTCTCCTCCACTCCCAGCGTGGCATTATCGCGACCAGTGCTCTGCTGGCGCCGGCCCAGAGTTTCGCCTCCTGTTATTCTTTCTCCGTGGCCGTGACCTACATGACACACCTGTCGAGATATTCATGCCATGACCTATCAAGTAGTTCCTTCCCTCGCCGCAAGGGCCGCTGCGCCAACGTTCACCACCAGCGGGTCTCCTCCACTCCCAGCGTGACATTATCACGACCAGTGCTCTGCTGGCGCCGGCCCAGAGTTTCGCCTCCTGTTATTCTTTCTCCGTGGTCATGACCTACATGACACACCTGTCGAGATATTCATGCCATGACCTATCAAGTAGTTCCTTCCCTCGCCGCAAGGGGCGCTGCGCCAACGTTCACCACCAGCGCGTCTCCTCCACTCCCAGCGTGACATTATCACGACCAGTGCTCTGCTGGCGCCGGCCCAGAGTTTTGCCTCCTGTTATTCTTTCTCCGTGGTCATGACCAACATGACACACCTGTCGAGATATTCATGCCATGACCTATCAAGTAGTTCCTTCCCTCGCCGCAAGGGGCACTGCGCCAACGTTCACCACCAGCGCGTCTCCTCCACTCCCAGCGTGACATTATCACGACCAGTGCTCTGCTGGCGCCGGCCCAGAGTTTCGCCTCCTGTTATTCTTTCTCCGTGGTCATGACCAACATGACACACCTGTCGAGATATTCATGCCATGACCTATCATTTATGTTCGTCATACACTCTTATTATACAATGCCAATTTTGGTAAATACCAAGGGAACGAAACAACCATGAGAGCACCAAGACGTAGGCGGCTAGATAGATAGATAGATACATTGAAAGGGGCAAAGGTTCCCCAATAAATGCTTCGCATTAAAGAAAACATGCTTACTGCAAGGACTCGAAACATACTTTTCCTTTATAATGTACTCAAATTGATGGAGGCAATGATTTCCGCAAAGCATGGGCATCAATATAAGGTCATGGTTCGTTACAGGATTCTTTAAACTTTCAGAATGCGCACAGACAATCAGGGCAACTATTTCTGCTTTATTGATATTCAATACAACAAAAATTAGGTTACAATTTTATCTGTCACGCTGTATGTTGAGAATATAATATGTATTGAAATGAAACGTTACAATTTGACGTCACCGTAATTAAGCTAATTTCTGACGGAAATGGAAAAACATAATGAACGCGTAGGAGGTATATCATTGAATCAGGACAATTTCATTGCTAAAGTCTTAAATTTTATCTGACTTCATTCTTTTTAGCTATTAACAGTTTCTCTATGGCGCGTCTTTTTAGATTCGTATAGTCTTTTTGTGGAGTCACCCGAATCTTAGCAGGCCATCTAATGCGTGGAAAACTACCTCGTGGGCACGGGACTCGCCTGCGCGGCCGAAAAATCCGAACTGCTGCTATATACACCGGTCAGAAAGGGGCGCCCACCTAAAGGCTAGACCCACTCCCCACCCTCCCCCGGAAAAGGAAGAGATCCAGTTAACGGCACCAAACGGCCTACCCATCCCGATGGTATACAAGATCCGGGTACTAGGAATCATGATAGAACACAAGGGCGGCAATATCGAAGCGCTTCGCAAGATAACGGCAAAGGCCACCAGCACGATGCAGCTCGTTCGACGCATCACCAACGAACACGCGGGCATGCGCGAAGGCAGAGTCATACGACTCATGGAAGCCTTTGCCATTTCCCAAATAAAGTCCACGGCAGCGCTTCACAACTGGACGGTTGGGGAAAGAAACAAGGTCAACGCCATAATACGGAAGGCGTACAAATGGGCGTTGTGACTTGCGCCCGGAGTCAGCACCACCAAGCTCTTAGAGCTAAGCTTACACAATACGCTCGAGGAACTCGTGGAGGCGCAACAAGTGTCCCAACTCGAGCGCCTATCCAAGACCCGGCCGTGCAGACACGTGCTTGAAAATCTCGGCATCACATACCACACACCGCACGGCATCAAATTGGAAATTCCAAGAACCATACGCGAGCAACTATACGTTCCCCCATTACCTCGCAGCATGCACCCCCAACACCCCAAGCGAGACATAAAACCAGGGCACAACACATGAACCAAAGTTACTCCAACGACAAGGACGCACTCTTCACCGACGCAGCCCGTTATCGAGACAGGAAGAGTTTCGTGGCGGCAGTTACTAGCCACCGAGGCAACTTCCTCACGAGCATTACCGTGAACACGGCACATGCCGAAGCGGCAGACGAACTGGCCATAGCACTGGCCCTCACACAGACCAAAGCTACATACGTGATCTGCGATTCGCAAACAGCAATTCGCAATTTCGCAAATGGGCGCATCTCGCAAGAGGCGTATCACATACTCCAGCGACATCCCATACACCAGGCAGAGGCCGACTTCGATAAACGAAGGCATTTGCTATACATCTCGGCACACACTGGATTAAGAACCCCCAACGAAGCGGCTCACCGCGTTGCTCGAGGCCTCACGCGCCAAGCATCATCGGAGGAAGAGCCCCCGCGGGGTACTGCAAAGCTCTAGGCGTGGGTGGATCGTATATGACCAGGTTCCACGACATCACGACACACTACCAGTTACAAAGACGCGTATATCCATTCCCTCAGGCTAGGTTAGACAGGACGCAAGCAGTACACTACCGACAATTACAAACGGATTCTTACAGAAACCCCAGACTCATGCACGCCATCTATCCAGACATGTACACTACAAACAGATGCACATCGTGTGGCGAGGTTGCCACACTTAATGACATGTTACTTAAGAAACAAGTCGGGTAGTGCCGACCCCTCCGTCTCTTCCACCGCCAGCCTCCGCTTGCGCTGGAAGACCGCACTGCTCAAATCGAACCTGACAGCACAACTATGAGCCATCCAGCGAGCCGAGGAAGCCGCTTCGAGACAAGGTGTCGGAACCGCGTCCGCGGCGGCAGCACAGACCCACTAAAAAGACGCCGTACTCAAATCTCATTGATTTGAAAATAAAGTTTACGTTCTTCTTCTTAGTCAATCCTCCATAGTGGGTATGAGGCACTCTCGGAGGCAAACAAACAAGAAAACGAACATACAAAAAATGACTCCTTCTCCCGCTAAAGGGAAGCATGTGTGGATGCGAAGAAGCGGGGAGATGGTTAGCTTGAGCGGGAGATGGTTTCGCGGCAGTGGCCCGAGCGCTCATCGCGGCGCTGCACAGGAGAGAAAATGAGGCGCGCGCGCTCCGTCATTTTCATACCGCGGAACTACCGTGGCGCCCCCAGTGGAGTATGCAGCTGTTGCACCACCTGTCGAGCGCGCCGCTCAGGCTTCCTAGAGGAGAGAAAGGGGGGGAGCGTAGGAGAGGAGACAGAGGTGGAGAGGACGAGCATGCGCTGTGGTGCTGTGGTACGCGGGCGCCGCTCCGTAGAGTATTCCTAGAGGAGAGAAACGAGGGAGCGTAGGAGAGGAGAGAGAGTGGGAGGGGACGCGCATGCGCTGTGGGGGTGTGGGATGCGGGCGCCACTCCATACAGGATTCCTAGAGGAGAGAAAGGGGGAGCGTAGGAGAGGAGAGAGAGGGGGAGGGGACGCGCATGCGCTGTGGGGGTGTGGGACACGGGACAACGGAGAGAGCCGCCGGCAAGAAATGCTTCGCATTTAAAACAAAGAAACAGTTCACTGCATACTGCTCCACTTTCTGAAAACGGTGTGCTGTAATTCGGTGACTTTTCATGGTTCTGTGATTTTGTGTAGCCTAAACGTGGGACCGAAAAAAATATGAATCGCAAAAAGAATTATCGGCAACATACACTGTAATACAATGTCGAGCAGGTATAACGTATTCCTTCAAAGTCATCGTCATTGTTATGTCGTCGACGGCGGCCCGGGCCTGGGCGGCGGCGGAGGCGCCGCCGTAGAATAAGGGGATAGCGCTGCAGGCTGCTGGCCGGCGACATGGAAGGAAGGACAAGACTAGGGAGCCTAGATGCAACGCCGTTTTAGGGTGGTGACAGCCTTTGTAAGGGTACTTGCTGCCGCCATCTAAATTGGCGGGTTAAATCTGGGGCACAAAATGGCGAATGACCAGCCGACAGACCACATTTCCCGCAACCCTTGGCGACGTGAAATTAATTAACTTCTTTTAATAAACTTTCGCCTCAGCAGCCAGTGACAAATGGCGCGTCTGAGCTCCGTACGCGGCACGTCTACGTTTTAGTTAGACTAGTAAGGACAGTCTTTATTACAGTAAACTTCGAAAAGCACCCTTCATATATTATGTACAACTGGAAGGAAACGACAATGCTTAATGCAGCTCACATTCTTGGCGTGAGATAATCCTACCACGAGCACGCCATCATGCCTTATACCTTTTTGCTTTATATGTGTCGCACGACGTGCAATAGAGAAGTAAGTTTGATGTGTTAAAATAAAAGGAAAAGGCAACTAGTATATTAAAGGTGTATGACGGTTTCTTGTGCGCATTCACGCAAAACTAAATTAAATAAATTTAATAGATCGTGCGCCAACATGAGTACATCAGAGCGTGACAAAAAAAGGCGGAAAAACTGGGGACCAAAATGGCTACCCACCAATTTGGCGGTAAATAACGGTCAAAATGTTGGTTATGTCACCACCCTAAAACGACGGTGCATGTAGGCTCCCTAGACAAGAGAACAGTCGAGGTTCCTCTCGTGCAATCCGCGTTTAATCATCGTGACACCTGTGGAAGCTACACGAATTCTTAGCCAATAGGAAGGCCGAATGCTCCTCGAGATGTGCTCATGCGCGCCGCGTCGTCTGCTCAGCGTCTGCTTGTACATGCTCCATGGATGGTGGACTGACGCACAAAATGATTTGACGCCGTAACCATAGGCTGCGTTTACCTGCATGCAACAGAAGGCTTCGCTTTACCTGCACGCTTTCCGTGCAGTTACCTTGCAGCCTTCTTAGCAAATAATAAGGACGAACGCCCTCATAAATGTTCACCTGCGGCAAACCGTCTGCTAGGCGTCTATGCTTGGCGTTTGCTCGCTACCGTCATCCAGTACCATGCTTGAGCGGGGTAGTAAATTCATGATGCAGTGAACAATTAGGTTTTTATAGCTTTCCGCATCGTCAACGCATCACCAGTGCTAACGCTGTGGCGCCATCTGCTAACTACAAATCCAACCAGTTTTATGGCTCGGTGCTGTGTCTGTAGTCTTTGAAGCATGAAAACAAACAGCGGATCTCAATATTTACGGCAAAACAATGTTTTCACCTCAGCTTGAGATGAGACTTAGCGATGAGGAATTTTGCCTTTCCTTTCTTGCTGGCAGGGTACAGCCAGTAAAAAAGCGCGAATTCGGATCGAAGCGGGGGTCGGCGCTGTATGAGCGCTGCCATGTTGCTGTAGGTCATCGCGGTTCGGGTGGCCATTTTAGTTACCACCGGTAATTGCCACAGTAATTCTCGGTATACGACGTGCACGCGCAAAGGTCCTAACGTGTCACGTGCCGCTGTACCGTATCCTGTAGCGCGCAAAAATTAAACTTTCTAGTGTAGCCAATAACCACCCAGTTACACCCGGAACTGTATACCGCTGCGCAAGGATACTGCCTGTGTACGCCTCCTACATTCGGCAGTGCTGACAACAGCTTGTGAGATGGAGTATATATCACATCCCCACCCCCCCTCCATTTGAAAATCCATAAAAGTAAACAGTAGCTGCACGCAACAAAACTCACGGCAACAAAGCGCACACTGCAAAGAAAGTACACAGAATGGTCAAGTAATATAGCGTCCAAACAGGTCCCAAGCCTTCCGGTGTCTTTTTACTCGTCTATGCAAGTCCTCGGCAGAAGCCGCAAGTGGTTCACGCACTTGTAAGTCAGAGCACCCAGGTCCGCTGGTACGGCGACTTCTTGCCGACGCTGGAAGTGGTGAAGTAATAGTAGCGTCCCATGGTTCACGCAGGAATGTAGACACTGTGAACCGATGTTCACCTGCAGCAGCATCGGGTATGAATTCATGGGCCCGTCGGCCCAAAAGGCTGCGTCGTACATTACCGCATGGCGTCCATAAACCTCCGGCACAGGTGAAGTCCACAGGAGCCGCATTTGGATCGGCTGATCTGTCGCCCGACAAATCCGGCAGCGAAGTGAACTGCGTCACCTCTTTTCCCCCCTCGTGAGAGCAGGTAAGGGAATGTGCTTTGAAGCAAGTAATGGAAGCGTATGTATTGAAGAAGTACTCTTCGGAGAAGCAGGCATCGAAGCAGTATTCTTGAAGGACGTAGGCATCGGAGACGTAGGAATAGAACTGGGAGGCATTGGAGTAGGCCTCGTAGGATTAAGACTCTCAAGAGACGGCGTCGGAAGAGATGGTGTCGGAAGAATAATCGTAGCCGAATGGGCACCCAGATGTGTCTCTTCGGGACGATCGGCACTGGTAGGGGCCCGTGTGCACGAGACGCTGAGAACTGTAGGCGTCTCTTGAGCGTCGGTGTCTTGCGTTCCGACTATGCCCTGCCTTGACGCCAGTCGAATGGAACGGCACACGGCTTCTATGTGCCCCCATTTTCTACACCTGAAACAGACTGCATCTCGAGCTGGACAGGACGGTGAACTTGCGAGGTGATACCTGGACCCGCAGCGGTACCAGGTGGTTGATGGTCGGGCCGTGCGGGCGCCATGTTGACTTCGACTGGGCTCCAGCCGGGAAGGCCGCTCGTGCCGTCGACAGCCATCTTGTTCTTCTGCTCGGCAGCGGTATCCGATCGAATTCGCCTGCGCGGTTGTAAATCGCCCCAAGTTCTGACCACTGTGCTCCTCCTTCCTCGCTGGTGATTCATTGAATGTCGTTAGGAAATGTCGCTCCAGCATCTTTAGCGTCTCCTCGTACACGTCCGTGGACTCCGCGATCGATGACTGTTGGTATTCCCCGCCTGTGTCTGGGCCTCTTGTAGCTCGAAATATGTATGCAGGCCCTCAACACAAAGGGCGGTCATAAGAATTCTTTTTTTGAAATCGGGAGTGGTGTCTCCGGCCAGCTCCACGTAGATTTCGGAAACGCGACGCCACTGCGCCCACGGTATGGGGGCGGACCAGGCGTCTGCAAAAAAGACGGTGGCGGAATTCCACAAAGCATGGTTGTAGGTCCAACAGAGTTGTCGTCTGAGTAGGTGTACTCTGAATCGTACGTAAGACTGCAGTGTCCTAGGCCTCAATAGTCGGAGTGGTCTTTGCCTTGGATGCGTCTAAGTTCGCGTCAGCATCAATGAAATGCGCTGTAGCGTTCGGCGTCCGTGGTCTGAAACAATAGTAGGAAGGCCACGAGCGTGTATCAGTAGTAGCGTTGCAGCAGAGGCATACCTAGGGTCCATGGACGTAGTTGACGCGTCGCAGCACCTGCGTTCGAGGTAGGGTTAGTGCCCGGGTAGCGTCTGAGCCGTTATAAGTTCGAAGACGCGGTTGCAGGAAGTGGGGACGCGTTGCCGTAGTAGCGACTGAAGTCCGTAGTGTAAGTCGTCGCAGTAGTAAATAGCAGGGGGTTCTCCATAGACAGCATGTGCAGCAACTTGGACGCGTCGCAGCAGAAGTAGCAGAACAGGGATGCGTCTCAGAAGCAGCGACGTCCCTGGCGTCCTTTGCAGAAGAATAACCCGAAGCAGTAGTATCATAGCAGTGGAAAGGTTCGAATGTATTGCGCGCAGTAGTAAAAGTCATTTTCACCTCGTCGCCAATTGTTATGTCGTCGACGGCTGCCCGGGCGGTGGCAGAGGCGCCGCCGTAGAACAAGGGGGATAGCGCCGCAGGCCGGCGGCCGACGACATGGAAGGAAGGACAAGTGAACAGTAGAAGAACCCCTCGTGCAATGCCTGTTTAATGATCGTGACCACGTGATCGTGACACCTTTATAAATCGGCAAGCCACAAGGTGACGCCAGCAGAGCTTAGTCACTGCCGCTCTGTGGCGTTCTAGTCGGTGGATGCATAGAAGATATCACAGCCATCATCCTTTTTTTCCAGTTGCGAATAGTTTCGTTGTGCATGGTTTAACGTTCTGGAACGGAATTGTATAAGGTAGTCAATTCAATTTATCCCGGTGAGAGAGAACAGCGCCAACTCCTACTGCCGATGCGTCACATTCCAACCTCAATGGTTTTTTCGGGTCGAAGTGGGCTAGAAACTTCGAAGTCTGGATTGCTTCTTTGACGGGCTTGAAGGCTGTCTCTTGTTCGTTCCGCCACTCCCATGTGGCACCCGTCTTCAGAAGGTCATACAGTGGAGCCAGGTGGGTAGAAAAATTAGGCAAAAACTTGGTAAAGTAATTAATTAATCCTAGAAATGCCTTGAGTTCCATCACCGAAGTCGGCGTCGGAGCCCTTATGACAGCTGCTATGTTGTCATCCTTGGGCTTGAGGCCAGAAGCATCCACGCGGTGACCCAGAAATATGAATTCTTTTTGGCGAAATCTGCATTTGTTGCGGTTCAGTCTAAATCCATTCTCTCGTAACCGCTGGAGCACTTTTCTGAGTAGTGTGAGGTCATGTTTCTTCTCCGCTATGATGATGTCGTCAAGATAAACTTGGACACCTGGCAGATCCCTGAAGCGCAAGTCCATTCGTCCTTGAAAGATGGCTGGCGCTGAACTTACTCCAAAAGGAAGTCTGTTGAAGCAGAATAGGCCCTTGTGGGTGTTGAGCACAGCCAATTCTTTAGCCTTGTCATCCAAGGGTAGTTGATTGTAAGCTTTTGTCAAGTCGAGAGTGGTTAATACTTCGCCGCCGTTTAGCCGTGCGAAAATGCCTTCTACCCGTGGAAGGGGATATTGTTCAATAACCGTAGCTATGTTCACGTGAGGCGGAAGTTTCCACAAACGCGGATGGATCCATCCGCTTTCACAACATGCACGACAGGTGTGGCCCATTCCGCAGTCGTTACTGGTGATAAGATGCCGTCTGCCACCATTCGGTCCAACGCCTCCGAAACCTTGTCCACCAAAGCATAATGTAGGCAACGAGCCTTGGAGAAACCAGCAGTAGCTTGCGCTTTCAGTTGGAATTTCCTGGGTGGGCCGGTGAATTTCCCAAGTCCAGAGGCAAATACATTGCTGAATTCATCCAGTAAAGTCTGTAAAGCTTTATCCGGTTGTGCTTGAATCATGGATACCAGGCTGGATTTCAGCATCGCTACACCCGATTGTTTGAAGGCTTTTATAATGTCTCTTCCACAAAGTGCCGGGCCGGGGATGTCAACGACGACTAAAGATCCGGCTACCATCTGTCCATCACGTGATGCATTCATGCGTACTTGACCCGCTACGGTGATCTGTCCCAAAAAACATGATAATCGAACAGTCGTGTTCGTTAACGGCGGCCAATGATGTGGATGCTGCCGAAACACCAATGTGGAGACGCTAACTGGCGATCCGGTATAAACGATCATCGAAGTGGTACCCCATTCCAAACAATTTCCTTAAAAACAGGATTCACCATGTCTCTGTCGCTGTCTTGATGAGCCACGAGAGTATAAAGTGCTTCGTGGTTGGTTGATCGGTCATCTGCACCCGCCAACGTGGCGTTGGTACCGCGAGGCTTACCTCGCGGTCCAGAACGGCACACCCAGACGATATGTCCGCCCCGACCACACTTCCGACATATGGTTTGTTGATGAAAACACGCTTCTTCGGAATGTGTGTCACTTCCGCATCTCTGGCACTTTCGAAGACGCTGCTGAAATCTTCCTTCTCTAGGCGGCATTCTCGTATAATGGACCACCCCCTGTACCTAGGCGTGCATGTTTCTGGCGTTTTCGCTCGCGTTCTGTGCCGAAATGCCAGTCTTCTGCCTCCGACAAAGTCAAATCAAGTGGGGTGAGTAAATGCCGCCGGACATCTTCATCTGCAACTCCGCAAACGATTGGATCACGTAGCATACGCTGCAAGGAGATTCCAAAATTGCACTGTTCGGCCAGACGCCGAATCTCTGCGATGAAGTCTTGTACTGTTTCACCGGGTTGCTGCGATCGCATAAAAAATGCGTAACTTGCGGCTATCTCATTGACTTCCGGCGCATAAAAATCCTGCTAATATCCAATGGCTTCTTGGTAGGTAAGGGTATTTACTTGCCTTGGGTGACATCATCCTGGAATGACTCTTACCGCCGCGTCGGGCAACGAAGGTATCAAGATGGCGCGCCGCTTCATCTCGTCTGTTATCTCTTGCACTTCCATGTACGCCTCGAGTCGAATCTTGAAGGTCGTCCAGGTAGCCTCGATGCCATCGAACACGGGTGGTTTTCCGAGGCTCATCCTTGCGTTTCTTGCGTTGTGAGTCCGCTGCATTCGCTTCTTCCTCGTCGGCACTTGTACGTCGCGTCTAGACAAAAAATAACTACATGGTGACTGTAGAAAATGGAACGTTTATTGTGGGCTCCGCAGTCGTAAATATAGGAGTTGATGACGTACACATCACGTGCTCCAGGTTGCCAGCCGGAGACACCCGAGAGAGCACCTTTTTTTTTTAACAGCGAATCTGTTTAAGGCAGCCGTAATTTGTGGTTTGTCTCAAGAAACTGTCATCAGCAATGAGGAAATAAAAGAAAACAAACTTTCTTGCAGATGTGGGATTCGAGCCCGCGTGCCCATGGTCCCAAGGTGAGCGTCGTAACCACTAGGCTACACAGCCACTTTTTTTCTTTATTGAAGGCTATACAGCGACTCTGTATAGGCTATACAGCCACGCTGTATAGGCTATACAGCCACCGCAAGTTTCGCTTCATTTGAACTCGCCAGCTTTCTGAAAGCGAGTGCCCGGTCTCATCGAGTGAGGCGTGTTTCTGTTTGCCTGTGCGCGCTGGACACCGCGCTTGTTTAGTTAGTAAGCTAATATTCACGAGTTCATAAATACTCAGAAATACGATGTCACGTGTTCACAAGTAAACATGAACACATCTCGCTTGATGACCGCAGAAACTCGCTATCAAAAGTGAGGAGGCTCGGCAGCAGCAGCGCGCGAATTTACCTTCGTGTCGTCCTTCGCTTTATCACGAACTAAACGTACAAAGCACAGCGCATACAAAGCTACCGGCACAAGTTGCACTTTTTCCACATAGCAGATTGCTTCGAGGATGAGGCCCGCGCGGGCGCGCACTTTTTCCACGTCGCTGATCGCTTTCAAGATACGCCGCGCCGTAAGCAGCCGCCGCCGGAGCGGGAAAGCCCCCCGTGCCTCGCGCGGGACAAAAGCGCGCCAACGGGGCCCCGCCTTCCTCTCTCGTGTGCGCGGGATTAAGCCGCGATGGTCGGTTCACCCGACGAGAAGGTCATTTGAGGAATAGCCAGCCGTTCGTGCGAAGGCACGAGTATGAGCAGGCGCGAGAGAGAAAATCTGTGGTCATTTGCTCCTTCAATATTTGACTTCGCCTAGGTACTACGGAGGAGAAGTTTCTTTGCTCTCTTTGTATGCGTTTGTCCTTAGGCGTGCCGGCAATGTGGTGTGAAGTCATGTCACCGTAGTCGTGTCTGTTTGTTGACACCGTGCGTCGTCCACAAGGTTTCCTCGTGCGTACCTAGGCAAAGTCAAATAATCAAGGAGCGAAAGCCCTGGGCAAAAGCCCTCTCACACCCGCTTGTGCTCGCGCCGGCGCACAAGTGTGGGCCGATTCCTCAAATAACCTTTTCATGGCGGACCCTCGCAAGCTTTAACTCGCACATACAGCATACGGCGTGCGGCGCCAATGTTACCGTGTTTGGACTTAATACGGAAAGTCACAGCGACGTCCACGACCACGGCAGAAATGCGCTTGGAGTGTCATATAATTGTTATCGCAATGAAAACGTGGTTCGTTCCGTTCACGAACGTAACAGAGTAACTCTAACAAAGCCTGTGTGCTCGCGTTTCCTCCCGAATGGAAAATGGGAAGAGGGGATGAGGGAGAGAAGAAAAGTTAGAAGTTGAAATGTTTCTGGAAAACAGTTTTCTGGTTGAGAAACAGCGTTTGAGCGTTGCGAACTCACAAATACCTCAAAATAGTATTTTCCTCAATATGCCGAGCACGCAAAGGTTTGCAATCCATGCGGTTTGTGGAAAATCGGGCAGGGCATTAAATAATATTCAGTCAGCAATGACAGAAGTCTCATAACCGTAGAAAATGAACGTGGGCATCATCATCATCATCAGCCTATTCTTTATGTCCACTGCAGGCCAAAGGAGGAGGTCGCAGACAGGGGTAATTGGGGATCGCAGGCCTTGCGATTCCCAATTACCCCTGTCCTCCGCTAGCTGATTCCAACTTGCGCCTGCACATTTCCTAATTTCATCACCCCACTTAATTTTCGGCCGTTCTCGACTGCACTTCACTTCCCTTGGCACCCTTTCGGTAATACTAATGGCCCGCCGGTTATCTGCCCCCCGCATTACCTGGTCGGCATAGCACCATATGCTTTTCTTAATGTCAACCAGAATATCGGCTATCCCCGTTCGCTCTTTGATCCACACCTCTCTCTTCCTGTCTCTTAATATTGCACCTAATAGTTTTCCTTTCATCGTGCTTTGTGCGGTCCTTAACGTGTTGTAGAGCTTTTTCGTTAACCTCTAAGTTTTTGCCCCATATGTGTGCACTGGAGGAATGCAATGATTGCACAGTTTTCTTTTCAACGATATTGGTAAGGTCCCTGTCAGGATTTGGCAAAACCTTCCGTAAGCACACCAACCCATTTTTAATCTTCTGTAAATTTCCTTCCCATGATCAAGGTACTGTGAATAAATGACCTAGATAAACGTACTCCTGAACAGACTCTAGAGGCTGACCGGCGAGCTTGATTTCTTGCTCCCATGCCATGATATTGAATATTATCTTTGTCTTGTGCATATTGCCACGCGTTAGTAACGCTAGAGAACGAGGACGAAGAAGTGTTGTTGGCTGCTGCGGCCAAAACAGTAAACAGCCGTTCGCTCGGAACTGACTGCCTGCCTTTTCCTCTCGCGACAAACTGGTGGAGGTGCTGGGTACACATACGCCCTATGCCTGCTGGTACTGAACCAGAAGCTACCAACGCCAGTACCTCAGAGACTGCAGAAATCTATCGAAGCAGCCGTCGCCTCCAAGGTCTTCCACCGCAGTACAGTCCCCTGGCAAACTCTGCGAGGAAGATGGCAACAACAACCGCAAGCCAAACCGAGGAGATCCCAAATGCTGCTGTACCTTGCATTGTCAACGCGCCTCGCACGCCTAACCCGTTCCACGGCGACGCCTTTGAGGACGTAGAAGACTGGTTAGACCATGTCGACCGGGTCGCCACCTTTAATGACTGGGATGATCGCCGTAAGTTGAAGAACGTCTACTTTTCCCTTTGAGACGCGGCAAGGGTATGGTACGAGAACCACGAAGCTTCGTTTACCAGCTGGCAGGAGTTTTACCGCCTGCTTCGTGACGCCTTCAGTACCCCCGAAAGGAAAGAAAGAGCCGAACAGGCACTATCTTCCAGGTTCCAAATGCCGAACGAAACCGTCGCCATGTTCGTGGAAGACCCCAGGTAGCAAAAACCCATCTAGAAGACGTCTACATTTGGGCTTGTTCAAGCCAGGAGGTTGTCTACTATCCGGCTTCTACAAGCCGAGTAGTAGCCTTAGAACTCCACAAGCACTCCTGAAGCCAAGCTAATGCTCCCTCCGTATTCGTCTTGGGGAAGTCTTGGCAAGCTGTTCGTTAGACTATCTGTAGAACTTTCGTATAAAGGATTATTTTGCTTGCCGGAGAAATTTTGCAATCCACCTTGCAAAAAAAAGGTTAACTAATGCATATGTTAACCATGCACTAATGCAGATCGCTGGTCCTGATATGCTTTTCTTCTAACCAGTCTGTGATTCAGGATTTCTAACCAATGTAGATATATTGAATGTGACTGGCTTTAACTTCAAAACTAAAACACACCAAAGCTACTAAGCTGAAAAAGTTCAGTATAATGGTCTAAATGCATGCTTTTGCAAAGGCATAAATATTAAAAGGAGCCACATAGATTTCACAGTTTGTAATAAAATCTGTGAAGGTATAATGTTGAGCGACATGCAATTTCTACAGTGCTGTTCACTTGCAAAGCGTATTAATGTTCTTGCGAGTCTATTCACTTCGGAAGAATGTTATTTCAGTGCATAAATGACATTGTTGGCATATGTATGTATACATGTTTGCATGTCACAGATGGGCTCTCACTATTATACCTTGACAGATTTCATTACCAAACTATGGAATCTATGCAGCCTTTAATATTTATACCTTTGGAAAAACATGCATTAGGCACATAATACTGAACTTTTTTCAGCTTAGTAGCGTTGCGTGTTTTTATTTTGAAGTTAAAGCCAGTCGCATTCAATATATGTACATTTCCTAGAAATCCTGAATCGCACCACTGGTTCCAAGAAAACAATAGCAGTACCAGTGATCTGCATTAGCGCACAATTAATTTGGGTATACTGATAACACAAGCAAAAGTCATGCAGCACACAAGGGTGTTGAATGAGGCACATTGAAAAGACATCTTGTAAAATGCCTCTTCTATAGCCAGCATTTCATAACAATGTTTAAGAGGCAGCAAAATTATCAAAAAACAAAATTTTATTCTTGCAAATTATGTACATGTGCTTGTCCTGCTTTGATTCTGACTAAATATATACATAGGAAATGAATGGCATGCAATGCCGTGCACTGATTGACTAGACTGCATATATTATGAAATGCATGTCTAGAAAAACTGAACCCACATCTTAACAGAACTAAGGAGGAAGAAAGGCATGTCAGCTGGCGGCAGGTCCAGTATCCTTTGATGCATCTGCGCCAGTCGAAAAAAAGGAAAAAAGAACAGACTCACTTATAGTAAGGCCAGTAAAAGCCAAATGCTTAGCATAAACATGACTAAGAAATAATCTCTAGATATTAGAAAAATAGCGAATACACTTTGTTTTCTCTCGGTGACTACTGTTCAGGGCATGTAATGCGCACACCACTTTCAAACATTATAGGACTGATGCACTCATGATGCATAGTTATACTTGTTTTAAGCCTGGCCTTTCAGTGGCTGTCCTCACAAGATGAACAATGGCATAAAAGAAACAAATACAACACATAAAAAACTGCTTAAAATCTGCAGGCATAAGCATAGTGCCAGAAGACAGGTATAATTCATTCTATAACTTAAAATGCCTTTTCACGTTCACCTAAAGCATTTCCCATGTCCTTTTGCTGCCTGGAAGTAAATATTTATATCTTTCTTTTACACTGCATCATGTAAGCAAGTGGCCCTGAACGCCAACTCTACTTGGGGTTCCCAGAATTTATTGTCTAAAGTAAAATTCTTCAGTATGTATACAAGTTTCCCTATGGCCACAGTAAAGCATGATGTCACAACATCATGCAGAGATGGTCGTTGGAAGTTATCTGGCGATTGAGAACAGACTGATATAAGTAGAGTTTAGAACGCCAAGACAAAATGTTAATCCCATACCATGCACTTCTGATATAGAACCAACAGTCGATTTTAATAAGATGTAAACATGCTACATGATGCTGACTCAGTTAAAAACGTAAGTATATCTTAAATTTCTATATAAAACTATCTGAACACTAAGCTTAATGTAATGTGCTGGCTTTTTATCCGCTCGCAAACTGCCATTCTTCAACCAGGCAGTTGCTACTTGGCGAATGGCATCGGTCATCACATTTTCCCACGTGGTATTGCTATGAATAGCTTCTGGAATACCAAACCATCTAGTCAAACAGTGCAAGTAGCACGTGTACACGGTATCAGCAGTTGTGGCTGATATCCGAACCATTGCTACATACGAACAGATCTGCAACTCATAAATAAAATTTCTGGAACATCAGTTCTATGGAACTGCAAGGGGGAGGAAGGCTTATAAAAGAAAAAGACGTACACCCGACTTAGCTACACTGGATGGATGATATTTTTTTCAAATGTGTTCATGTCCTTATTTATTTTTTTCATTCAAAACAGCATGTATTTTATGAGTAAGAGTCAGTGCACTTTATCTCTAGGCCCAGTCAAACAGCAGCCCTCTAAACTTACCTTCCATGACACTGTAGACATGCACGTCCCTGAAGCTCTTTTTCCGCCGCTGGCCTAGAGTCCAGCTTAAGTTTCCGCCAAAACTGTCTGAAAATAGTGGGTAGGATGCCCGCAGTAAAGCTTCTTAAGTACCAGCCCCACATAACAGAGAGCCATTGTGTCTGAAAAAAAATTTGGAAGAGAAAAAAAGGGATTCAATGCTGAAAACACCAAATATACACACTGCAGATATTACAGTGGCTGCATGAAGGCGGGTATGAAATCCCCAGAAAAGGTAAGGCAGAACAGCAAATGACACTAGATGATTATGCATTCCAGAGAAATTACTGCAGCAATATTTACACACAAGAACTGCCAAGATGCAAACAGCCATAGTATAAAAAAGTATTAACTGAAACTACTGCGTATACAACTCAAAAACATGAAGCCACACAATTTCAATAAAACAATGAAGTCAATTTAACATGCATATAAAAGGCATTAGTTACACCTGGCACGAGTTATTATAAAAATGTGCTCATGTAGTCAATTCATAAAGCTTTTACTTACAAGGTGTCATCAGAATGCAGGATTGGAGCTCTGCTCGGATTCTAATGTGGTCACGGTTTCTTTGTTCACCAAAGGCAGCTTGTAATCGGCCACTGCCATTCTGCCAGTTTCGTTGGGAACACTGAGAGCTGCTAGGAGCCTTTCATCTTGACGTCTTATAGTCTTCCCATGTCTGTGATTAGTACGTGAATGTCTGAAAGCACCTAAAAAAGATAGCAAGAGCCATGCACACTTTGACAGCTTGGACGGTAGCTAATAACATGTTGCACGACGCAACTTCTACATGCATGAGTATACTCCTATATAGCTGCACATGTTCGATCCTGATCTGCTCGTAAGTACTTCAAGTCCCATCCAAGCTTTTGGGAACTAGTGCCATCATTCCCTATCTGAGGTGCAACCTGGCTCAAGATTATGTCACTGTGGTTGGTATTCTTCGCTGAAATCATGGCCTCACTGCACTACGGGTAGCATTCATCCATAGAAGTGCTTGCATTGGGCAGGCTGTCATACTTTTGCTGTTCAAGGCCTTGGGTACTACAAAAAATGAATCGAAGCGTATCTTATACAACGGGCAACAAGGGAGTTCGCACAAAGTCTCATTTTGTTTTTGTGTGCGCCGCTTTGCTTTTGGATAACGTAGGTACAGCGCAACAATTTTTGGAAGGAAACAATTAGACAGGAAAACGCTGGTAGAGCGTATCCGTTTCCTTACAAAAGTTGTTGCGCTGTACCTACGTTATTCAGTATGTACCAACTCGCCCAAATCAAGCTGTTGTTGCTTTGCATTTGTTCTTCACACACTGAATGCAGCGGACGTATATAAAACGCACGTGCTTACGTCTCGATGCAATCAGTCGGGGACGCAGATATATTATTCGCATAGTGATGCAGTTCTAAGACCATCAACGAAGTAATATAAGTCAATAAGCGGCATAGCTCGCGTTTATATAATTACAGCACCAGCTTAAAAAATTCGCAACTTTCGACCACGAGGAAACTAGGCGGCGATTCCGCGAGAAGTGGTTCCCGATGTAACAATTTTAGCACGGTCATTCGATGCTAACGGCAGTGAATGATCCTACACCAACCAAAATGTAATCCCAACCTGACGAGCTTATATATAGTGTCCGTGACATCGGACGTGCCGCGAGGAAATTCGAAACAACAGCCGTTGCATGAGAAACAATCAACCAAGAGGGTCATGGTGCTACAATCGTGACAGAGCTTTCAAAAGAGAGAAAAACTTTAACCACTTACCAAAACAAAGCTGAGCCATCAACGCAGGAACACACAGAGAATGCGATGTGCGCACGAAACCGACCCGTTGAATCCTTTGCAAAGTGCGGGCGCGCGGCCATGCGCGACACGGCAAGCGCGAACGGAGACAATGCACGGCAACGGCAGCATGTCAGGCCATAGCCTCCTCTATAACTAAAAAGAAAAGTATAGAGGAGGCTATGGGCAGGCGCGGGAGCTAGCGTTGGAAGCAGCCAAGCCATAGTAGCGCACCAACTGTTGTGCCTCACCATATGTTATACTAGCCTGTGAAACTTCGTTCAAAATGTTTTATTAAAGCTTTTACGAATTGCGTAATAACGGCACACATTTTATTGAAAGATTTTGTTGTATTGCCATCACGGGCACACGAAACTATGGCCCGGCTTTTAGTTTGAGCTGACGCGGTAGGTTTGAATTGGCCATGGAGGAAGGTACCTCCTCATTGGCTGATACTTGGTACGCGCGCTGTAACCGTCTAACTAGCGGCCTATGCAAAATCGACTCGAGCATAAACCTTGCAGTACGCTGGTAATACACTGTTTTGTGCGGAGAGCTGTTATATGACGATACCATAACGATGTAATCATTCCACTGATGGTGCTGTCGAAGGAATCGTTGTAAGCTGGTAGTAAAAATGTGCGCAAGTTTTGCTTGCAAGACTTGGAGATTGACTTTAAAAACGTGTACCGCCAGGTCTTGCGTACGTGTCGTCTGTACGTCTCCACCAGGTCTTACAGTAGAAGTCTTCAAGACTAGACATATAAGCTATACAGAAGACGTCTAATTTGGAGCTTAACTTAGCACTAGCCGTGTCAAGCTGGGTCAAGCCGAGTCAAGAAGGCTTGTAGCCGACTTTTGCTTCCTGGGACATGACACGATTGTTCCGTCGGGCCGACCCACTAATGCCAGAAGACAAGAAGGTGCGCATGTTAATGCGAGGCGTAAAAGAACAGCTTTTCGCGGGCCTCGTGCGCAATCCTCCTACAACGGTGTCTCAGTTCGTCCGTGAGGCAACAGTAATGGAGCGCATGCTTCGGCAGCGGCTATCGCAGTATGCACGCCAGACCACCGTGACTGCGGCATGCTCGCTTGTACCTGCAAGGGATGACAGGGAAGCCCTTACCGAACTAATACGGCAGGTTGTTCAAGAAGAACTCCAGAGGCATTATGGATCGGCACCTCCGAGTGCCGCGGCTCTTACGGACGTCATTCGGGAGGAAATCAGGCAGGTGGTTCATCCCTCTCCACCAACGCGAACCGAACCTCCCACGCTCTCGTACGACGATGCTCTTCGGGTTTCTACGCCGTCGACGGCCCGTTTCCCGCATACACCTACAGGGCCTCCTCGACGCTTCCCAAGCCCAAGCCACCGCACGACTCTCCAAACAGACTTTCGTCCTGGTCCGCGGAAGTCAACGGTATGGCGCGCTCCCGACCACAGTCCGTTGTGTTATCACTGTGGGGAGGCTGGACACTTCTATCGCGACTGCCATTACCGACGGATTGGTTTGCGGGGATACCATCCGGACGCCCGTTGCCCGCGCTATGGCGAACGCCCACAGGAAATCGAGGAGTACTTGGAAAGCAACCGTCTTCCTCCTGTCCCTCAGCGAAGACAGTCGCGGTCGCCGTCACCTCGTCGGCACACATCACCAAACCGCGCTCGACCCGCCTTTGATTCCACTGGAGTCACCGGCGGAAGCCCGCGCCGGGGAAACTGAAAACGGCGACCTCCGGGGGTGAGGCCGCTGTCATGCGAACCGTGAAATATCCTCCGCCGACGCCACCCCCTCGCGACGTACCGCTGACGCCTTCCTTCGAAACCGCCAAAAGAGCTTCTGCTGTTATTACTCTTTCCGTCGACTGTTATCCGGTGACTGCACTTGTCGATACGGGAGCTGATTACTCGGTTATGTGTGCCTCGCTGGCGAATCGGTTACGCAAAGTGCTGACAGCGTGGGACGGCCCACACCTGGTCACGGCTGGAGGACACCTCGTGTCACCCATTGGACGATGCACCGCCAGACTTACAATTTATACTTCGACCTTCGTAGCGCCTTTCCTTGTGCTGCCCAAGTGTTCTCGACTGGTTATATTGGGCATGGATTTTCTTCAGGAATATGGGGCGATCATTAATCTGCGTGACTTGTTCGTGACTTTTTGGAAGAATGTTTCTTCGGATTGTGATGTTAAGGATGAACATCATCGCGCGGCTTTACGCGTGGTCGATGACTGCGTAACGTTACCGCAAACCACGATCCTAGTTACTAACTTCAGCGGCGAATACAAGCAATTTGCGAAGCATACCACCATTGCCTACTTTGAAACAGTGGACGAGTCCAACGCATGTGCTTCGGTAACGACAATCTCGATGCAGGAAAACAGCGATGTGGACTTGACCAGTCACATCAACGTCAATGCACAGCTGAAACAACCCCAACAGGAGAGGCTCCTCAGCCTACTATCATCATTTAACGACTGTTTTGCCACCACCTCGAAGGTCAAGCAGACTCCTCTAACCAAGCACAGAATCATCACTGAACCGACCGTCCAACCTGTTCGCCAACACGCTCACCGCGTGTCACAGAGAGAACAGGATGCTATTCGTCATCAAGTTAAGCAAATGCTGGATGATGATGTCATTCAACCATCGACAAGTCCTTGGGCATCACCTGTTGTACTAGTTAAGAAGAAAGACGGTTCACTACGATTCTGTGTAGATTATCGCAAACTGAACAAGATCACGAAAAAGGACGTTTATCCACTTCCTCGGATTGACGACTCCTTGGATCGTCTGCGGCATGCCTGTTACTTTTCTTCAATGGATCTACGTAGCGGGTACTGGCAGATTGAAGTTGACGAACGGGACCGGGAAAAAACGGCGTTTATAACACCGGACGGCCTCTATGAACTTAAGGTCCTCCCTTTTGGACTGTGCTCCGCTCCAGCCACATTTCAACGCATGATGGACACAGTTTTATCTGACCTCAAGTGGCACTCGTGTTTAGCCTACTTAGACGATGTAGTTGTTTTTTCAACCACGTTTGAGCAGCACATCGAGAGGCTTGAGGCTGTTCTTCAGGCCATCCGCACCGCCGGCCTGTCTCTGAAGCCCGAAAAATGTCACTTCGGATACGAGGAGCTTAAATTTCTGGGTCATATTGTCAGCAACACCGGTATTCGCCCTGACCCTGACAAAGCCACGGCAGTTCGTTTGTTCCCGATACCGAAGACAAAGCACGATGTACGCCGATTTCTAGGGCTTTGTGCTTATTACCGCCGTTTTGTGCCAAATTTTTCTGAGATTGCCGAACCTTTGCAACGACTCATCAGGAACGACGTGACATTTATTTGGGGCCCGGCTCAATCCGACGCTTTCCACAACCTTCAACGACGTCTACAGACACCACCGATCCTTGGTCATTTTGACACAGAGGCTGACACAGAAGTGCATACTGATGCTAGCAACGTTGGTCTCGGAGCCACACTCGTACAATTTCAAGCTGGTGTTGAGCGCGTTATTGCCTATGCCAGCCGCACGTTGTCTGCTGCTGAAAAAAACTACTCAGCCACTAAAAAAGAATGTCTGGCGGTCGTGTGGGCTATCCAGAAGTTCCTGCCATACTTGTACGGACGCGCCTTCCGAGTCGTCAGCGATCCCCACTCTCTCTGTTGGCTGGCGAATCTCAAGGATCCTTCGGGACGTCTCGCAAGATGGAGCCTTCGGCTACAGGAATTTCACATGACAATTGTCTATAAGTCTGGTCAGAAACACACCGACGCCGATTGTCTCTCTCGCGCTCCCGTCGAACCCGCACCAACAGATACTGACGAGGACTGCGGTTTTCTTTGTAGTCTTCCATCTCCAAACCTTGCTCAACAGCAACGCCAGGATTCAGAGCTGCAACCCCTGATTGAATACCTTGAACGACGCCGCCAACAACCCCCGCGGCAGTTCGCGCGTCACGTGTCCTCTTTCTGCCTACGCAGCGACATCCTCTACAAGCGGAACTTTCATCCCACGGAAACCGTTTTTCTACTCGTTGTTCCCGCTTCTCTCCGCGACGACATTTTACGTGCATGCCACGACGAACCCACGTCCGGGCATCTTGGTTTCACGCGTACTCTGGCAAGGATCAAGAAGAAGTACTACTGGCGAAAACTCACAAAAAGCGTGAAGCAGTACGTCCGAACTTGTCGTGATTGCCAACGTCGCAAAGTTCCACCAATGAAACCAGCCGGTCTGCTTCAGCCTGTACGACCTCCTTGCTCACCTTTTGAACAGGTCGGGATGGATTTACTCGGCCCGTTTCCCAAGTCTTCAGCTGATAACCGCTGGATTGTTGTCGCCACCGATTACTTGACCAGATATTGCGAAACCCAAGCCGGTTCAACGAGCTACTGCTTCGGATGTGGCCAACTTCTTCGTCAAAAATATCGTCCTGCGACATGGTGCTCCAGCTATCGTCATCACAGACTGTGGTACGGCTTTCACCGCGCAGTTGGTCAGAGATATTCTGCAGCTGAGTGGTACAACGCACCGTACGGCAACTGCATATCACCCACAGACCAATGGGTTAACTGAGCGTCTCAACAAAACGATTGCAGATATGCTTTCCATGTATGTCGCCACGGATCACAAGAATTGGGACGAACTGCTCCCATATGTGACATTTGCGTATAACACTGCGCTGCAAGAAACCACCGGGTTTCCTCCTTTTCGTCTGGTCTACGGACGCGACGTCGTCACTATGCTCGACGTGATGCTTCTACCACCTTCGTCTGATACGACCGCCTCAGATACGGACGCTTTTGTTCAGCGTGCTGAAGCAGCGCGGCAGCTTGCACGGCAACGAATTCTATCTCGGCAAAGTCAAGACGCTGGTCAATACAACATACGCCCCCGAGTCGTAACATACAAGCCAGGAGATCTCGTGTGGATTTGGACCCCTATACGTCTACGAGGCCGCTCAGAAAAATTATTGCGCCGTTACTTTGGGCCCTACATAGTTCTTCATCGCATAAGTCAACTACGAAGTTGTCCCAGCAGAATCATCGCACCAATCGCGTAGACCACGCTCCTCCGACATTGTTCACGTCTCCAGGATGAAGCCCTACCACTCGCGCTGACGCCAGTTCACAAACTTTGTGGTGCGGTGCCTGTGCTCACGTCCGTTGTCTTTTTCTTTTCTTTTATTTTCTCCCTGTGGTATTTAACGCGTCACCCACTTTCGTGGCTTAACTTTCACTGTTCTTTCGTGCAGCGGCATCGAGACGATGCCTCTTTTTTTGGAGGGAGGGGTAATGCCACGCGTTAGTAACGCTAGAGAACGAGGACGAAGAAGTGTTGTTGGCTGCTGCGGCCAAAACAGTAAACAGCCGTTCGCTCGGAACTGACTGCCTGCCTTTTCCTCTCGCGACAATATTAATCTGCAAACCCACTCTTACACTTTCTCGGTTAAGGTGCTCAATCATTTGCTGTAATTCATCCCCATGTAATGATGAACAGGACAATGTGATCTGCAAACCGAAGGTTGATGAGATATTAGCAGATGTTCAGGAAGAGATATTCTACAATGGATAGCATTCATTTCATCATTTAGGTAGTCGAGAAATCTGCAGAGTACAATCAACCTCTCTATATGGTTTTCCTTGAATATGAAAATGCATTTGATTCAGTTCAGATACCAGCAGTCATATAGGCATTGCGTAATCAAGGAGTACAGGAAGCATACGTGAATGTCTTGGGATATATGTACAATCATTCCACAGCTACCCTGGTTCTCCACAAGAAAAGTAGAAAGTTACCTATCAAGAAAGGGCTCAGGTAAGGAGACACAATCTCTCCATTTATATTCGTGGCATGCTTAGAAGAACTGTTCAAGCTATTACGCTGGAAAGGTTTAGGAGTGAGGATCAACGGCGAACGTGGGCAACTACACTGTGAACGCAAATGATGTCTCGGTATCCCTTAAAGAACGTACATCTAGGAACATTGCCCTCTTTACCATGCTGCTAGGCAAGGTCCCTAGTCCTGGACCTAGATTTCGCTACGAATTTATCAAATTTCTCGATATGTAGTATTTCTCGATAGGTGTAGCAAACCCTGAATAAGTCATGCATGCAAGGTGGCTATTTCTTCGTGCCCCATTTCAAAGGGGATTCTCATAGATATGGGTTTGCGAATCATGATCTACGAGACCGAATCGACTACGAATTGAATTCAATCGAATATCAAATAGTTTTCGAATAGTTTCCGAATAAAGAGCGGCCGTTATCACAATTCACATAAAACAATGCTCACATTCTAGAATTCTTAAAGTTAGCAAGTTTCTGTCATGACATAGTGCATTATGATCCTTTGTTTATTAAAAACATAAATGAAGCATTAGGAGCAAACATGTGTAGTTTCTTCGCATGCGAATAACTTTTCAGAGAGCGCGAATGGTCGCTGTATAGCTTATAAATTACGGCTACCTAATCGACGTAGCCTGCTTTACTACGCAAGTCCTCATGTTTTATGTCTATACCATGCTCGCAGGGACGAAATCCACCGTACTTCTGCTCCTACTTCATGATTATTTGGGTGAAGTTGTCGTTTTGAAATATTCGAAAAGTACTCGAAAAATATTCGCATTTATGAATAGACTATTCAATTCGAAGACCGAATAAAATATGGTACTTTTCGATTCGTTATTCGAAAGTTTAGAATATTCGCACATCCCGACTCATGAACATCATCATCATAATCATCATGGCGCATTATTCATTACTTCTCAACTACTTTGTTTGTGCCCAATAAGTATGCGCGATTATTGATTGATTCATTGTTCTCATTACAGAGAGGTTATGACCACATTCAAGGGTGCAATTTCTTTTATCCTTTGGTTATTCTGCTTGGCGGCCGTTGTCTCTGGAGCCATCCACAAAAGTGACGGCGGTTACACCGACATCATTCTATCGATCCACCCGGATGTTAAACCCTCCGAAGACATCATCCGGAATCTGAAGGCACGTGCGACAACTCGAGTTTTTTTAGAAGCGATTCAATATGCGAACATAATGCATAATTAATAGTCATCTTTGTATAGCAGGTAACTGAATTTGCAATACTTGTGTTCGCAATACTGTTGTCCCTTTTTGTTAACCTCGAGGTGTCCTGATGAATCAATGTGAACAAGTGGAACGGATAAAGAATGTGTCATCAAAAGAATTTGGTTTTAAATGCTAAACCTTTAAAATATCTTCGTATACATTTCAGGGAATGGCTGATTGCCGTAAAAACATAGTGAGATGCGGGTGATGCAGAGGTCGTCCGGGATGATGATAGAAAATTAGCAGATTTTGGGCTGCTGAAGTCTTTCCGACTAAATATTAACTGGCCTTAGTAAAGTATACCATACTCAACACATAAAAGCTTGACCTCCCGAAATGACTTATTACGAGAATATACATGAAGTGACGATGTTATGCAGTTATAGGGACGCTAATCAAACGCGTTATACGTCGGGCTAAACTGAAGGAGCGGATTTCTGCGATAAAGAATTCGTCATACGTCGGATGGCAATCTATTACACGTAGTTCCATCTTTATATCTGCGTTCAGGCAATTAAATGCAGTTTTTACCAAAGCAGGCATTGGGAGGTGGTTACTTCTTCCATGTACATGGAGATGCAGCTTTGGCATCTAACTATCGTATTTAAATTTTAAAAAATTCCTGTTCGGAGTGAGAGGGCGAATCATACGCGAGTGCTTCAGTCTTACTTTTCTTGAATGAACATGTGCCGCTTCTTTTTTTCTGATGTAATTGAGGCATAGAACACGCTTCCGAATGATGTAGTCAATACAAATGATATAACTCACTTCATGCATTTAGTCGAGGTGCATTCATGTTATTATTATGATGAATAGTCTGAGCTTTAGCTATAGTTACTGTTATTTAACTGTGTCTTGTTTGGCTGTATTACCTATTTTATATACATATGTATGAGTGTGTGTGTGTAAACTTCTGTCTGCAAATTGCTCTCCTTCCCTATACTGACCCTCAAGAGATGGTTAACAGTAGTATTTCTAAATAAAATGAAATATACCAGTAGGCAATACAAACTAGCTTGACGAGTGATTATATATGTCCCATAAATATATTCGGGTCTAAGGCGGATGTAAGTAGGTCACGTGGAGATTATGTAAACTGATTCGTTTTGACGTGGGCGGTTCAAAGAGCAGTGACGAGCAGCACCGGGACCGCAAAAAAGGATAGACTTAGTATTTTTCTTTACTGCCTGCCCCTTCAAGGGACACTTCAATTGCGCCTAGTGAGTGAGGAAGCTTGCAAGATATTGGTTGTCATGTTCTAACCACTCTTCCTGTTAGCAAACGTAGGGCATGGCGGAATGCTGTACGGTCAGGAAAGATGATCATAAAGTAAGCCACAGCTCCAACCAGGATAAAATTTGTTGGAGAAAATTTCAAGCTTCCCTATGGGAGCATTGTCGACAATGAAAGCAACTGGCGCAGTACACATTTGTACACCTTCTGACATGCTGCAGGCATTGCGCATACATTATGCTGGGGACTCTGTGGTGGAGAAGGAGGCGTTAATAGTTCTTTCAGTAGTCAACGTAATTCCCCTAATCTGGGTCTTGGGTCTTAAAAGAAACTGTTTGGGCAATCTAAACAAACGCATGATGACGCCTGTCTCGAAGCGAAGTCGTCAAGTCTAGAGGCAAAAACAAGGAGAAAGTATTATTTCACAGCGCATGTAGAAAATACAGGTCGCCCAGCTAATACTTACACGTTTGTAAAGAAGTGTTCAAAGATTGAAGTCTGACCTCAGCATTCCGCTATCTGATCTTCTGGATTTGCTTAGTCGTTGTGGCTTGCTTGAGCTCTAACGGAAATCTACGAAAACTGATATGAATAATAATAATAATTACAACGAAATAAATGTTCGATATAGTGCCCAGAAACTGGTACGGAGACTTTGTAATGGTGCACTTAAATGTAATACGAATGACACAATGTACAGATAGGCCAAACATGGTAGACAAACCGATAGAGAAATAATAACGAAAAGTGAAAAGTGAATAATAACGCATTGTGAAAACAAAGAGGCGTGCATAAAATGTAGTACAGAACTCGTGGAATTAACTCTGAAATATGTCGATACAGGCAGAATATTTATTAGGCGTTTTAGGGGCGAAGCTTCTTAGGTTGTGGGTCTGTCCCTCCTCTGTAGTATGTAGTAGTAGTAGAAGTCGTCGTCGTATTAGTAGTAGAAGTCGTCGTCGTAGTAGGTAGCCACGTCTACTTTTATGAGAAAAAAAATCCGAAAGTTGTGTCCGTAGCGCAGAATCGAACCAGGGAATATATGCGGTGTTTTTTTTTTTAACTCGAGCCTTAGGCGAGTTGGTGCTGCAACAACGCCACGCAGAAAGGGCGAAGTGCTGCCTGGAGATTACATTTTTCTAAAATGGAAAAATTGTACATGATCAAAAAGCTTTGGGCAGTGTATGGTGTTACAAACCACCTTATAAACGAAGATGAGGCCTGAGGTAATACGTCTTCATTTTAGAGGTACATTGAGACGGCTCGAGCATGGGCACTAGAATGTAAGAGCGGTGGTTAAAAAGACACACACACACACACACACACACACACACACACACACACACACACACACACACACACACACACACACACACACACACACACACACACACGCACACACGCACACAACACACACACACATAACATATATATATATATATATACAGACTCGACACTCTCAATGAAGTCAGAATTAGATAGCACTTCCAGCCCAAACTATAGCGGCATAATCTAATAGTGGAAGGCACACAGTAGAAATAATTTTCAGAATAGCAGCACAGGATTGTAACTCATGCTGTAGTCGATATTCACTTGCATCAGTGAATGTGCAGTTAACGGCACTATTCCTTCCGGTGATATAAAAGCTTCGTGAGAGCACAGTTCTAGCTGAAGATATGGCTGGTGCCCAGGTTCAGCTGCTTCCCGAGACACGGCTACTATTGTAATCACGGCAAAATGCGACACTTTTAGATCATGTGCACTACTAAATAGCGTCGTTTGTTCATAATAATGAAATTAAAATTCGAATATAAAAATGCTCTAATCGAATACTTGCATTCGTAAGAAAGATGTCCGATTCGCGCTGAAAATCGAGCGTTCTCCCATGCCCATTTTGAAGGAGAAGTTTTCTTTGCCTCCTCGGCCAGTTTTGCTTGTCCTGCTGTCTTGCTGAGTACACACAGGGCCACTGCCCCCTACGAGAGGCACGAGGTGGAGTCGTCGACAACAGTGAGGTGAAAAAGAAGTCTGTAACATAAGCACCTGAGATTGCGACAAAAGCATGCATTGAGTGTGAAAATGACAAAGACCTGAAAAAAAAAAGCATGGAGAGGCGTAAGAACGTCTTCATAACGCTGCAAGGCGTGTTGCAGAATGCGAGCGTTCGCTGGTTCGTGAATGAAAAGCTGAACGAAGCTGGGCGGAATTATGCAATGCGTAGAGCGACGAGCACCATGCGCACAAGCGTGACACGAAGTGACAACGTCTGGCGAGGTTTCATTTGTAGGCGCGAACAAGTACTTCGGCAAGCCCTGCTCGGAATGAGTTTGCTTCGGTGGTAGACTGTAGACGGCGTATCGCCGAACCAAATTAGATTGTAGTGTTCCGAACTTCTACCTGGTGCGGAACATTGAACTGTCTATCGGGTCTTACGGGGACTGACCGATCCCTCTCAACGTGCAGGTCGTGCTTAAGTCCGCATCACAGTTCCTCCACATCGCTACAAACGGGAGAGTTTACTTCAAAAAGTTCATCATCGTGGCCGAAAAGGAGAAGTGCACGTATTCTAGGGGCAACGTACTACCCGAAAAGCGAAGTACGAATCAGGAATTCCTCGTTTTGCGGAGACGATCGACCCTACACGGTGACACCAGGAGGCTGCGGGGAAAAGGGAGACTTCATTCATCTTCCAGCAGAATATCTCCTGAACCTGAGCCCCCTGACGACTGAAAAAAAAAAGAAAGTTCTGGTACGTAATGTTTGTTACTGTTAACAATGACTTTATGGGAAGAAATTGCGGCATAATTCAGGGTTTGATTTCGCTCAGCACCGGAGAAATTTCATTCAAGTGATTTTTTTGTTATTTAAGAGCGGCACATACCGGAACCGGGTCCCATACCCCGAGACAAAAACTGGTCCAAAGTTTGGAGCACAGTTACCTCAGGTCAGCAGCTCGATGTCCATCAGACCATAAACGGCCAGTTTGACCCAATTTGCCGGGAAAGAGGTTAGGCGCGAACATTAGAGATTAGATAGATAGATAGATAGATAGATAGATAGATAGATAGATAGATAGATTCAAAACCCCTGAGTTTCGCAAAGAATGCTTCGCAGTAATCCAGAATGCTTCGCAGCTAGCCTAAATGCAAATTTCAGCCGGCGTCTTATCGTACTGATCTCTCGTGGTACCCTAAGTTTACGCTTGCTTTTCCTCTACTCACTTATTCCTTCCCGGTTATTTCTCCACTTCCTGTCACCTCATACCTTTTATTTCAGTTATATAAGTGTCGTCGAAAGGGTTTAAATAGTTGTTGCTGCGTTGCTTTCTTTATATACGTGTTGAGCTCACTAAACAAGTGTCGGATCGCTGAAAAAAGAAAAAAGCAGGCAAGTTTGCACTCGGTCGTGCAAAGCTTAGGCACAGCGAAACTGTCGATCCTCAAGTCTTACTGGCTGCTACTGCAAGGTATTAATTTGGTTGCTGCTAGGTCTTAACTTGGTTTAACTTAACTACGGATGTAAGAAGCTATTCTCAAGCGATCATTTTATTTTCGGAGGTACCTTCCCTTTCGCGACATTTCGCTTGATAAGTGCTAGACGCGTCGGCGCCTACGAGTGACAGCGTTCCTGGCATGCCACAAACGCAGGCAGGCTAACGAAGATTAGCACAGTGCCAAGAACGCTGTTGCTTGTCGAAGCCGAACGTGGTGGAGGGTAGCCGCTCGATATCAATCGGCCAGCTTCACTGAGTCTTGAGCTCTGTGCGGCCTAGTGCACGCTTTCGCCTTTTTTTTCCTGGCTCAGCGCGCTGCGGAGAGAAGAGAGGCGAGGGTCGGGAATGGAGGGAGCTGACGAGGAGGAGACCGCGTGCGCATGCGCCGCGCCACCCTCCTCCGCCCTCCTGTTTGCCATGGCTACGGGGCGGCAGTTTCTTGATACGAACCACAAATTACGTCTGGAATAAACAGCTTCGTTGTTAAAAAGTGCTTTATTGCGTGTGTTGATTGAGTGACTTCATTTTATTTTCAAGCGTACACTTTCGTACAGGACTGGGTGCACCTGCGGTATGGCGTATTTGACGAGTACGGTAAACGCGCAAACCCTGAGTTTCCGGAAACATACTGCGAGAGAGACAAGGTGAGCAGCAGGCCTTCAACTTGCTGTTGGAGTGTCCTCAATGTTTTCCATCCGCAACTCACTCCCATAATGCTGTAATTGGCCTCGAGGGCCACCACTGGCGAGACAGGCGCTGCCATCGCTGTGGCGTAGAAAGTGAGATCACGTGACTAACGTTCGCGCCTTTACCACCTTTACTGGCTTTGCCACAGTGAATGCAGCTGCCTGACTGGGAGATTGAAGCCTTGATTCCAGGGGTTTAGATAACGTGTTTCATTCCAAAGGCTTCAATTTGCCTGTCCACTCTTACAGCATCGTTTACTGTTCGGTGTCACCGTGCCGGATGTATTGGGCCGAACCTGGCGTGAGTTCTCTCACGCCAGGCTCCTCACACCCAAAACGCAGCGGCAGCGAGATGCTTGGCTTATGAAATCACTGAAAACGGAACAATATGATGATCGTAAGAGTCGAGCAAGCAATGTACACACGCGTCCTGTAGCGCGCTCGCGTGATATCACCCGTAAAAAAAAAAACAGGCACATCCCACGCCCTGTGGGAATTGATATCGATGTTATGCGAAGCAGTGTGCGGGTAGCCTACAAAGTGAACAAAACGACCATGAGAGCACTAAGACGTAGAGGATGTTTCATGACCTACATGAAACGCATGTCATGTTATGTCATGAACTATCATTTATGTCCGAACGCATTTCTGTAGTTTCTAAGCGGTAATCTTTTTTCGCTGAATGATTGCCATTTTCGCTGAGTCATGCTCATGACTACGACTTCTACTCTCATCCTTTAGTGTTTCTTTCACTTAGTATCCACGTCCGAACCCATTGCAGTCGTGTTAAATGTTTCTTGGCGAGCATTTGTCACTTTGAGAGTATCTGTCTAGCCACCTACGTCTTAGTGCTCTTATAGTCGTTTCGTTAACTTGGCATGTACTAAAATTGGCATAGTATGACAAGAGTGTATGACACATAAATTATAGTTCATGACATGAATGTCATGACATGCGTGTCCTGTAGGTCATGAAACAGCCCTCTGCGTCTTGGTGCTCTCATGGGTAAAAAAGAAACACAAAGTAGCACGGAATCGAGAACTAAGGATGGTAATTGGCGCAAGTACTGTTATGATGGTAACAATAATAATAGTAGAATACAACAATTACTCAATAATGACAATGACTCAGCAAAAAATGACAATTCCAAGCGAAAGAAAATTAACAGTCAAAAACCACTGAATGGGTTCGCATGGGGGCACTAAGTGAAAGAAGATTAACACTCAGAAGCCATTTAGCTGAGTTCGGGCCTAAATGATGTCATGACAGGAATGTCGTGACATGCGTGTCATGTAGGTCATGAAACAGCTGCCTACGTCTTGGTGCTCTCATGGTCAACATCGATTCCCACAGGGCGTGGAATCTGCCGGCTTTCTGACTGTTCATCATTTTTCGCTGAGTCATTGGTCATTTTTTATTAGGCATGCTGATGACTATGAATTCTACCATCATCCTTTAGTGTTGCCTTCTCTTAATCCCCAGGTCCGAACCCATTCCAGTGGTTTTTTGTGTGTTAACCTTTTTTTGATGAGTCACTGTCATTTTTTTGCTTAGTCAGGGTCATTATTGAGTTATTATTGTATTCTATCATTATCGTTACTATCCTAACCATACGTGCACCCATTACCATAATTAATTCTCCGTTCTTTGCCATTTTCGGGGTTTTCTTTACTCATGAGAACACCAAGAGGGAGACGGCTGTTTTATGACCTACACGACATTCATGTCATGACCTATCATTTATGTTTGTCACACATTCTTGTCATACTATGCCAGTTTTGGTGCATATCGTACACCATGAGAGCACTTAGGGGTAGGCGGCTGTTTCATGACATCAGAAGCATGCCATGACCTATCATTTATGTTCGTCACACACTTTTGTCATACTATGCCAATTTTGGTACATACCAAGTTATAGCGAAAAGACCTCGAGAGCACCAAGACGCAGGTGGCTAGATACATAGATACTCTCAAAGTGGCAAATGTTATTTCACCAAGAAATGCATCGCATTTAATACCCTGCACAGAGATACATGCAACTTGCATGCCCGCACACAGCGGAAGCGCGGATTGAGGAGATAAATATGTAAGCAGTGGAATTTCCAGGTAATATATTAGACCGATGATAAATAATCGTGATGGAAAAACCTCTACTAAAAAAGAGACTTAGCAAGAACAGCGGTGTGTCCTGCGTTCTAGCTGAGTCTCCGTTTCAGTAGCGCTTTTTCCATCGTGGACGTTTACCAGCACGCCCAACTGACAGCTATTCTGAATGTTATTTCTAATACAAAGGGCACTTTTCCATGTAATAATAACGCATTCCTCTAAATAAAAAAGCGTGTTGTCCTGTGTTCTTGACAAGTATCTGTTTTAGTAGCACTCTGTCCACCGTGAACGTTTATCATAACGCCCAACTGAAAGCTATGATAAATCATCGCCCCGAGATAATTCTGGCAAAATTGGCAAGCCACACACCCCGGACGACGGCCGTGAACAGTACTGTTATTGTGGCAAAAGTACTCATAACTATATTTATGAATGATCATGCAAACTGCACAGCCAATAATAAATGTTGAGGTTGCTTGCTCCCCAAAAACATTCGCTTCCCTACACACCACTCTGGGATGTACACACCAGACGGAGGTGTTTTGCAGCCACACATACAACACTTAATACGTCCAAGCAGTCGGAATTAACCATGGCTGAACCGCTCGAGATGCCGAACCCTTAGCAGCCAGTATCGCGTGATGTCGCTTTCTACGTCACGGAGAGATTTCAGCAGATGGAGCCATGATGTGTCCTCGAGGCCAATAGTGACACTGAAGTTATTCACCGTTCTGCGTACTGGCTGCCTTTAATGTGCGTGTCATTTCTATTGCTTCGTTGTATACTTATTTCCTCTCGACCATACGACGGAGCATCCTACTCTCGCACTTCACTCATCGCGGGTTAGAAACATTACAGGGTAAATTACAGGCACATTTATTTCGTACTTGCTTTCCTAAGGGTATTCAGTAACCGTGCCCATAAATATATATTATTCTACTTATACAATAATGACTCCACATCTTGTAAAATGATAACCTCGGCCATTTACGCACATCTGTCATGGTTTCTGGATATCACAGAAGAAATTGGACAGCTTCATCGGGTGAGCTCTTCATCACGGTATTCACAGAAGTTTGGATGTCGGCCACATGTTCGTCGCGCATCCCTCTGAGGGGCAACTTCCCGCGGGGTAGCAAAGATATAACGGCGGGCGACTGGGTGAATACAGAGCATGCGATAGAGCGCACATGTACTGTTCGGTTTGATATTTCTGGTCTGATACAGTAGTGTGGGCCTTTCCGCTGTTGTGCGTCGTAAAGCATTGTCCAAATGACCTTAACTTGTGATGGTGCTACCGAATTCTTTGGTGCAAACATTTTAGCACGTGAACGTTTACTGTTTGCCTTCAAGGCACATAATATTTGTGCACCGAGTTTCTTGCATATATAAAAGCCGCAGTTTCGCACGAAAGGCGAAGCATGGGTTGCGATAGCAAATTAGTAAAGAGTTATACGAAGCAAGCATAGTAATTGGATGGGCCGTATGAAATTGTAAACATTCGCTTACTAACTAAATCGACAAGCATGGTGTCACACCCGTGCAGGTAAACATGAACACGTCTCACTCGATGACCGCGGAAACTCGCAGTGAAAACATCGGAGTGAGAATGTGTGCCAGCAGCGGCGGCATATTGACCTTCGTGCTGTCGCTCGTCTCGCTTCAACGCGAACGTCGTAAGCACGGCGCATACGAAGCTACCGGCATTCGGCGCATGCACTTTGTCCCCATCGCAGGTCGCTTTAAAGATAAGGCCCGCATCGCAGATCGCCCACTTCGCCCACATCGCAGATCGCTTTCAAGACACGGCGCGCGCGCCGTATCTCGAAAGCGGTTTGTTTACTGTGCGTCACATCGGAGGCATCAAAACTATCAAGAAGTCAATGTTTCATTGGGGTGAAAAGGTTAAGTGGAACGAATTTCTGCCATTTTATTTGTAGCCGCATATATTGACAGCTAGGCACAAGCTAGCGCAATGTCTTACTTAGTTATTTAGAAGAATTCGGGTCTGCTTTTCACATGGCAAAGTGTTTTGAACGCGTTTTGTCTCAATTTCTTACCCTTTGGTTTTATTTTCGTTCTTTTACAGGTGAAGCTGAACGCTTGTTCGAAAAGCCTGACTTTCACCGCTCAACGAGACGACGGTTCAACGTGCATTATGGATGACGAGTGTAACTTAGAGAAAAAGTGCATCATCTTGCCATATATTCTCGCAAAATACCGCGCAGAAAGCTCTATCATGTTTATACCGTACATGAAAAATGTAAGAATTCCTGTTTTTACTGCCTCTCTTCGGAACCATTATGTTGATATAAAATATGAAACGAAGAAAAAAAGACCGTCTTGTGCAATTGCTGTACATTAGGGGTCCTGAACAATCCCTAATTTTAGTGAATAAATACCCGGGCATTTGTGCATCGACCGTGGAGCTACCTGTCAATCTCTGCACCGAGTTTGTAATCACGCACACCAAACAGCATTCGCGAACAGAACATAATGTTAACTTCCCGTTTCCACGATCAGGGAGGGAGCTTCTCATCATTTCTAGAGCTACAGGCCCAGATTGGCTGACAGCAGCCAACCATTCGCCGTCTGTTTGTACTGACATGCTCGCTCTGGCATCTACGCTCTTTCAGCTTTCAGTTCTTCCTGCGGTTATTACTGTTATGTTGTTTGGGGGTCGTACGGTTATTGTACGACCAGGGTTACGATGCGACGGCACGGAGCCACAAGTGACATACCGCCATGAGTGTCGAACAAGCACTGGCTAGGCTTGGCTTGCCTAGCCTTTTTATTATACAAAGACATGGGTAGGGGGCGCTAGCAACTATACATAACACGCCTCTTTTTTGTTTTCAAGAAACTAATGTGAGGGGCACAAACACAATAACAATGTTCATTCCCGGTACCTGGCCGGTGGCTGTATGTGTCTCCCACCACGTGTCACATAAGTCGAACCTTGTCGGTAGGTTGGTAGGTAGGTTGAGAGGTGTAGCATCACCAACACTTGCACTTGGCATAGGTTCATTGGTTGGTCCATATTCATCCAGGGTGTAGTAGTCTTCTGCTGAGTGGACGGCATCACTCGTCCTTTGAACACGTGGCCTTAGGTGTACACGGTTACGTACATATTTTGCTCCATCTGTGGTTCGCACAGTGTAGCGCCTTGGTTGGGGACCAACTTGAGTGACAACTGCCTTTTGCCAGGTATTTCTGTGCCTCACCCAGACAGGCTGGTACTTTTCCAAAGTTGGAAGTGTAGGAGTGCGGTTGTCTGCATGCTTGTGCTGCGCACTCTGTGTGCGTTTAAGAAGTTGCTGATGCGCAACAGTGGAGTAGTACGGTTTCAGGCTTATTGGTAATGTTGGTATAAAAGTTCTCAATCTCCTGCCCATTAACAGTTCTGCAGGGGAGCGTGCTCCAATGGTTGGGGTGGCACGGTAATTGAGAAGAACCAAAGACAGGTCCTTGCCATCGCTGCATGACTTGATCAGCATCGTCTTGACCATCTGTATTGTTCTCTCCACCTGCCCGTTGGACCTGGGATAAAAGGGTGACGATGGCCCATGAGCAATGTCCCATTGATGCAGAAATGATTTGAAGGCTTCAGAGTCAAATGGTCGTCCTTGATCTGAAATAAGGACATTGGGGATTCCAAAGCGTGCAAATATGTCTTTCAGGACCATAATAACTGACGATGCTGTCGTAGTTTCCATACGCTTCACTTCAATGTATTTTGAAAAGTAGTCAACTACAAGGATATATGTGCTGCCTTGACAGTGGAAGAAATCAACGGCCAATTTGTCCCATGGTCTTACTGGCAAGTCTCTGTCAAGCAAAGGTTGTTGTGGGTGTGACTTCTGATTGGATTGGCATATGTCACAGCTTGAGACTAGGTTGACGATGTCCTTGTTGAGTGAAGGCCAATAAACACTCTGGCTTGTCAATCCCTTACAAGCCACAATGCCGCGATGAGCTTGGTGCAGTTTCGCTAGAACCTCAGCTTGGAGGGCTGCTGGAATTACAAGGCCTTGCCCACAGCATATAAAACCTTCTGTGATGTAGAGTTCACTCCTTATGTGAAAGTATGGTTTTGCTACAGGGTGGACATCACAAAGGCGATCTGGCCATCCATGTTGAATGTACTCAATTTGTTGCTGTAAGGTTGGATCTCGATCTGTTGCTTCTTGAATCTGCTTTAGTTTTGTAGGCGACGCTTGAACCAGAATCCACACCATTAGTTCTGGGTCGCTGTCTGTAGTTTCTATCTTGGATTCAGGGCCTGGGCACCTTGACAGTGCATCAGCTACAGACAGTAGCTTCCCTGGTACGTACACGAGTTTAGTGCTGTAACACTGAAGCCGGAGCATAAGCCTTCGAAGTCTAGGTGACATGTTGGTTAGATCCTTAGTCTGCAGTCCAACTAGAGGTTTGTGGTCTGTTTCCACAGTTACCGATCGGCCAAAAGTGTAGTAGCGGAAGCGCTCACATGTAAACACTACTGCTAAGAGTTCTTTTTCGATTTGAGCATAACGCTGCTGGGGCGCTGTGAGAGCTGCAGAAGCATATGCAATTGGTCTGCCTTCCTGTAACAGAACCGATCCCATGCCATACGAGCTGGCATCTGTTGAAATAGTGATGGGCTTAGACTGGTCGAAATAACGCAATACTGGTGCTGTTGAGAGCTTCTGTTTGATGAGGTTGAAGGTCTCAGTATGGCAACTTGTCCAGTGCCACGCTAGATCCGCCTTGAGTAGCTCACGCAATGGGCTGGTCGTTGCTGAAAAGTTGGGGATAAACTTTGTGAGATAGGTCACCATTCCTAAAAACCTTCGTAGCTGTGACTTGTCGGTTGGCACGGCCATGGCTTCACTGGACTTGAATTTTTCAGGGTCGGGAGCTAGCCCCTCGGAGGAAAGCCGATGTCCCAGATATGTGATGGCTGAAAGTCCCAACTTTAATTTTGCTTTGTTGAACTTCAAGTTGTTCTTTCTTGCAATAGTCAGCACCGTGCGAAGATGTGCCATGTGTTCTACGGAAGTCCTTGAGGCGACTAGTATGTCGTCGATGTATGGCTTGACTATGACTTGGCCTTGAAACACTTCATCAATGGCCTGTTGGAACAGCTAGGGAGCTGTGGCAAGCCCAAAGGGTACTCTGAGAAAACGATATCTGCCCCAGGATGTTGTGAAAGTACAAAGCCTTGAACTTGCCTCATCCAGGGTCAGTTGCCAGAATGCGCTCTTGGCATCAAGTATAGAGAACACTGTTGAGCCACTTAGGCTCGCAAAGAGCTCCTCAGGACATGGTATGGTGTAGTGGTGCCTCTTGAGGGCTGCATTTAGGTTGCGTGGATCCAGGCACAAACGAAAAGTCCCGTCTTTCTTTATCACCACAATTGGATTAACCCGCTCACTATGTTCAGTCACTTGCACTATCACGCCATTCTCCTCCATTCGTTTGAGCTCCATTTTCACCTTGTCCTCGAGCGCGCATGATATTCTGCGAGGCGCACAAACTGTTGGAACGGCACCTTCACGCAGGTGAATGCTGTACAGTCCTGGAAGTTGACCGATGCCTTCAAAGATGTCAGGAAATTCATCCAGCACTTGCTGGTACTGCTCTTGGGGTAGTGTGTTGGCTGAGTTTGTTACTGCATGAAGAGTCTTCACACGTGAGAGCAATTCCAAAGTTGTGCATGCAGTGGCTCCCAGTATTGGTTTTAGTGGCTCCTTCACCAACAGAAATCTGAGTTGGCACACCCTGCTGTTTACTGCACAAGTGAGTTCACATTCGCTGTCTATCGGAAGCTGTTGCCCACTGTAGGTAGTGACTTTTGCTGTCGTTGGCTTTGTTGCTGGTCTGCACGGCCACTGTGTGAACATCTGTACAGGAGTTATGTTAACATCTGACCCGGTGTCTAGCTTGAATGTCACTCCATGCCCATTCACACTGACAGTCTCGCTCCAGTCAGCTGTGTCGACAGTGACACTGCACGCAGTCAAACAGCCCAAGTTTAATTCCTCCTGTGAGTCTTGCTGTAGATGCTCGTTTAGCAATCCAACTTGCGGTCTGTACGCTGCTGGCTGCCGACGTGGCTGTTTGCACAGATGTGCGAAATGGCCAAGTTTTCCGCAGTTGTGACAACTTTTGCCATAAGCGGGGCACTGTCGAGGGATATGCGAGGTTCCGCATCGAGAACACTTACGATTAGAATTTTCAAACGAGCGATGAGGCTGCTGAGGCCTGTTGGCACTTATCGGGCGATCCGATCGCTTCGTAGGTTTTTTATGCTCGTGAACGGCATTAACCTCTGGCTGTTGGTCGCTTGCTGTGATTTCCTGTACATGCCTCTTCGAGATTTCAGCTGCCTTGCATGCAGACACAATTTTTTCAAGCGTAACGTCGCGCTCTCGTAAGAGACGTTCACGGAGAGCTCCGTCACGAATGCCAACCACTATGCGGTCACCAATGAGTCCGTCGCACTTGTCGCCAAAGTCACATTTCTGCGTCTGTCGTCGAAGATCAATTACAAAATCGTCAATTGACTGACCTGGCTTTTGCACCGTAGAGTCGAACAGGGCCGCTGCCTGTATGATGTTCTTGTACGGGCAATACAGTTCGTCAAACTCGTCAAGAATGTACTTCACTGGGTCTGCGCCGTCGCTGTCGGCGGCAGGATCCGCAGGAAAAGTCTGTGCGATGCGACGAGCATACGGTCCCAGTACATGAAGCAACAATGGCTTCCGTGCTGACTTAGGCTTAGTGTCGTATTCACAAGCCAGTTCATATATCGTGTATGCTTCCCGCCATTCTTCCCATGCGGACGGTGGGTCGTCACCCGGTGCGAAGTGCATTGGTGGCTGGATAAACGCGCTGGCCATGCTTGCTGGTTGCGGGCGAAGAGTCAGTCAATCTTCTGACACCATGCTATGCTTGTTTAGGGGTCGTACGGTTTTTGTACGACCAGGGTTACGATGCGACGGCACGGAGCCGCAAGTGACATACCGCCATGAGTGTCGAACAAGCACTGGCTAGGCTTGGCCTGCCTAGCCTTTTTATTATACAAAGACATGGGTAGGGGGCGCTAGCAACTATACATAACAATTACGAAACAAGGAAGCGTGTTTGTGAACGCATCTTCAATGTTGCGTCAGCGCTGCGCGGTAGCCTCTGTTGAGCTAACCAGACGTCCTCGTTGGAAGGCGTCCACAAGCTCCGCGATCGCTCGACGTCGCGTAGTGCCCGACGGAAGAAGAGACCACGAACCCAAACGAAGCACGCGTTGGCGCGCGTCGCCATGCTTTTCGTCACGCCGGTGCAGTATTGCGAGGACGCCATGTTCAAGGTAGCCTATAGCCTTCGCTCAGTGGCCACGTTAAGCAATGTGTTAAAGATGGCCATTAAAACACACGCTTTAAGCTTGGAATTCGGTTCTACTTTTAAAGGGACCCTGAAACGATTTTGTACAAACCTACTGAGTTGTTAAAGTAGGTCCTTCTGATCATTAATTGACGCATCTAAGTGCTCCACGTAAAGCGTGTAATTTATTATAACGTTTTAAAAAGGTACATCGCTACCGATCGCAGCACGCCAAGCGGCTGAGTTTTGTGCCCAGGTGACGTGATTTGCCCAGAATACGTCGCTGGCTAACCAAGCTAATAGCTAACCAAGGTAGTCTTTTGGCAGTTCGCTTCATGCTGTTGACTTTGTTTCGGTGTGCATGAAATACCTTCATGTCCTCTAGAGTTGTAGATTTCATAAAACGTTCGCGCACGGTATTTTTATAGCGTATTTCCTTCAGGCAATCTTTTGTTATCCATGTCTCTCGTGCTTTTCCCGCTTGTATTTTCGGTACAAGAGGTACAGAAAACACATTGCTCATGTTTTCTTATATGTAGCGATAAATGCGTCATATGCAACATCTGGATCTGACTTCGAACATACGCCCTTCCACGTCCTTCATCCACATGTTGCTTGAAATTCAGAAGCGTGAATCTGTTTATATTTCAAAAACTCGACGACAGAGTTTTTCTTGTGTTTAGTGCCAGATGGTTCGTGATTGTTGAATATGTAAATAGGTAAATGAGCGCTATGATCAGCTTATATAACATCAGAACTTAGGAGTTCTTCCGTGTGCAACGCTTTACCACATGGTATGGGCTTGCACAAACACACCACAGCTCACACCCATAACGCACCCCACCATATGGCAATGGGAGGCAGCGCTGTCCAGCTCCGACTTGACGGACCAGCTCAACCTGGTCAATCGAGCGAGAAGGGCAACTAAGGCCACTGGACTCCTGGACTGAGGGGACCACCCACTGCAGAGCGGAGGAGCTACCTACGCTTGCGTGCTCTTTGGATTAAAGTTCATTCTCTCTCTCTCTTTGTATTTGTAACGAACCCGTCAAATTAAAGTTGATTTTTCATACTGAATACGTGTCGGCAGGTGTAAGGCACATTAGAAGGCGCTTGCTTCCAGTAAATGGACAAGTTCAGTAGCCGCACTAGTCTCACTTCAGATGTCGGAGTTCAAATCACCGCCAAGTACCAAAGTGTTTTTGCTGTGATTGCTCCAGCTAAAATAATCGTCTAGAAAAGCGAGGAACTTGGAAATTCAACAATTGGTGGGCGATACGTAACACAGAATACAAAATGATTACGTTATTAGGATAGACTTTCGTAATATTCAGACATAAATAAGAATTCCAAAACACTTTCACAGTTCAGGCCCTTTTTATTAGGAGCAATACGCCTCCACTCTCTCAATTGTGCCTGTTCCGTAAGAAAGACGCGTAACCTGGCAATCTAAGCCCCTCGTGATCTGTTCTACACCATGTTTCGGTTATCGCAATAACATCAAAAGCAAAGTTGAAGCAGAAAAGAAATCCACAAATAACGTCGTATTTTAGAGATTGGGCCTCGATAAATGTGAACAAAAGAACAGCCGCCTTGTGCTGAAACGGCTACTCAAGTATTGCGAGGAAAATAATGCTTGTTACCGTTATCTAACATTTTTGAACCAAAGCTGTTCAGAGTATGGAACTTCCTTTATCTTCACCTAACAATCACGCGGCACATTCAGGGCATTCGGGAAGATTCGCTTTTCCGAGCAAAGATATTGCTGCCTCGGGTGCACACAAACTCACATTCATTTTCTTTTTTACAGCGAGCCTGTTAAGGGCTGGGTTCTCCAGGGTCGTGTCCACGTGTAGAAAAAAATACTGTAAGCACGACCCGTGACTGATTCTTCATCTGTACACATCATCATCACTTATACAAATTTCTCATCTGTATTTATCATCATCAGCCGCCAAGCTTGTTCTAATTCGTCGTAGCTCGAGCTCGGCTGGAATAAACGGTTCCTTATAAGTGGTGAAATGTGCTTTTCGTTCCCCATGACCTCTCGCCCTTCTCACTGGAGTTCCGCTCGGGTCGTCGCATGCCACCTACTGTCATGTCTGCTCAAGACAATCCGAGCACGTCCGCTGCTACCACCCCAGACAGCCTTCACTATCCGTCGTGGTCATGCACAACAGCCACGGTGACCCACCAGTCTTCGCTGGTCTGCGGGGAGATGAGGTCGAGGAATGACTCCAAAACTACAACCTGGCAAGCGACTTCAATAACTGGGGTAACACACAGAAGTTGCACAATGTTCCCCTTCTACCTCACCGATGTCGCGAAAACCTGGTTTGCGAACCATCAGCCTGATCTCCCCGACTGCGAAACGTTCACGCAGCAACTTCCCCAGATCTTCGGCGCTTCCACTGTTCACGCTGAGGTCGCAAAGAAGAAGCTCGGTGAGCGCGTCCAGTTCCGTGGGGAATCGTACACATACATTGAGGATGTGCTAGCTTTGTGCAAACGTTTCAACGCGACCATGTCCGAGACCGACAGCATACGGCATATTATTATAGGCACAAACACCGTCGCCTTTAACGCTCTCACCACACAAAGCCCTGTCACCATCCAAGATATAATAGCCACTTTCCAGCGCCTAGAGGAAGTTCAATCTCTACGGCTATGCACGGATAACACAGACCTCCGTCTGCCTTCAAACGTAGAATTGCGCAAGCTTACACGTGATATCGCTCGGGAGGAACTTCACGGGCGGTGCTCTTCCTGTGCGCCAGAACCTGGCATCGCCCCTTATCCGACCGGCTTACGCGTGAAAATCAAGCAAGAAATTGCCTATGCGTCACGTCTAACGTGCTCCGACGGCCCTTGCGCTCGACAGGTGCCAACATATGCCGACGTGGTGGCTGTCCCTCCGGTCACCGCGGCCCCTCTACCACCGGACCACTATGTCCCTGTGGCTTCATGGTCGCCACCAGTGCGCGTACAGCCTTACCGCTCCGCTCCGCTTCCTGCTCGACCAATTTGCCACTACTGTGGCTACCGCGGGCACATCTCCTGGTTCTGTCGATGGCGTAAACAGGATGAGCAACGTGGTTATAAGCCCGAAGAGCGAACAGGCGTCCATCCAGCAACGGGCTACCAGAGCACCTCCTACCGCTCTTCATTTCACCGACCACCCTCTCCTCCAAATCCTACGAACACGCCTCTCAATTCTCGAGAATCTCGCCGCAGACAGCCTTCTCCATGTCGTCGTTCCGTATCACCTCTCCGACCTGCTTCTCATGTCTCCAACGCCCAGTCGGAAAACTCGCCCTTGCATGTTTAGGAGGGGAAACTGCATTCACCGGACAGCCTACAATTCCTCCAGAGCAACCGTCGAACTTGTCAGTGTTTACGGAAGGTGCGCCCGTCGGAGCTCTCTTCGACACCGGTGCCGCCATTTTGATTATTGGCGCAGACTTTTGTTCCCACCTGCAGAAAGTGATTATGCCTTATTGCGGCCCGTCTGTTCGTGCAGCGACCAACGCCGTTTTTCGTCCCATCGCGCAATGTACAGTTCGAGTATTCATTGACGGAATACGTCATCACATTGTTTTTGCTGTGTTTCCCGAGTGTTTCCTCGAAGGTATTTTAAGATGGGATTTCTTGTCTTCGGCGTCCGCTGACATCTCTTGTCGTGAGCGACTCGTACATCTGAATGCCACCTCTCTTCCTGATTATGAAGAACGCATGCGCCTCGTCGCCTCCTCCGCTTATGTTCTTTGGCCATCTACAGAAGAAATTATAAGTGCCAATTCCAGTGACATTCGGGACGGCGACGTTCTCATTCTTCCCGACGGTCATACGCTATCTAGAGGAATTCTTATTACCTCTGGCCTTGTTCGCTTTTCTCATGGCTCTGCATTCGTCACCTCGTCAAACCAAACTACCATACCTCGACTGCCACCCCGTGGATCAAGTGTCCCTTACGCTGTTGATACACAGCCTAATGCAGTTGTTGCCCTTTCGCTTGTGTGACCAGAGTCAACGACGTTGCCACTCACTGCCTCTTCCACACCGCTATCGGCAACCATAAGCCCTGACTGACCTGACCGCTGCCCAGAGTCTCGTTGTGCTCGCACTATTACAAAAACACCACTCCTTGTTTGACATCAATTCGCCAGCCCTCGGTATGATGGCTGCCGCGACTCTTCGCATACACACTGACGCCTCCCGCATTGTTCACCCGCGGCTATATCGCGTGTCTCACAAGGGGCGCAAAATTATCGAGGAAAATGTATAGGACATGCTTCAACGGAATATCATACGACCTTCCTCGAGGCCCTGGTCATCTCCAGTTGTTCTAGTTCAGAAGAAAGACGGTTCAGTATGTTTGTTTCGATTACCGTGCCCCGAAGAAAATCACGCGCAAGGATGTTTACCCTTTGCCACGGATCGATGACGTACTAGATTCTTTACAGGGTGCCGAATATTTTTCTAGTCTTTATCTTAGATCCGGCTACTGGCAAATACCGGTGTCAGAGTCCGACAAGGATAAAACCGCTTTTGCCACCCCAGATGGGCTATACGAATTTATGTGATGCCTTTTGGGCTCTGCAGTGCGCCTGCCACCTTCGAACGCATGATAGATAATGTCCTGAGTGGTTTAAAATAGAAGACATGTCTTCGCTATCTCGACGACATCGTAGTGTTTTCAACCACTTTCCCAGAACACCTGCAGCGTCTTGAACAAGTGCTAACCTGCCGCGCAAACGCTGGCCTACAGCTCAACACGAGAAAGTGTACTTTCGCAGGCAAGACTATCAAAGTTATGCGGCACTTAGTCAGCAAAGAAGGCATTCAGCCGGACCCTGAGATACTATCCGCCGTGCTTGAGTTTCTTCGTGCTGTGCGTCAAAAAGACCTGCGCAGTTTTCTCGGACTGGCTTCGTATTTCCGGCGCTTCATACGCAAATTCGCTGCGCTTGCGTCTCCACTCCAACTCCTTTCAAATAACACGCCCTTCGTTTGGTCCGCCGAATGTAAAAGTGCCTTTTTGAAACTCAAGCACGCCCTGACGTCCGACCCGGTACTGTGCCACTTTGACCAAAATGCAGCTACTATAATTCACACTAACGCCAGCAGTCATGGCCTCGGTGCTGTTTTCCTGAAATGTGACACTAACTTGCGTGAACGAGTCATTGCATATGCCAGTCGGACGCTGACTGCTGCCGAGAAAAATTACACCATCACTGAACAACAATACCTTGCTGTTGTTTGGTCAGTGCAAACGTTTCGGCCATCGACACTTTACAGACGTCACCGACCATAACCCACTGTGCTCGCTATGGTCGCTAAAGAACTTATCGGGTCGCCTTGGTCGCTGGGTGATCCGTTTACAGGAGTACGATTTCGATGTTAGGTGCAGGTCTGGAAAGAGTCACCAAGACGCAGACGCTCGATCTCGTTGCCCTTTGCGGAGCAATAATGACTCAGCATCGCCTAATAGTACTGATGTACAGCCCGAGCCTACTTCATTGCCCTTTTCCATCTCATCGCTCGACTGGCAGAAACCTAATCACCAATATGTCCTTGTTTGCCACCAACGTGCCGGCCCATACTGCCGAACTATTCTCGACTGCATACAAGCTTCTGCTTCACCTCCGAACGCCCGACTCCATCGACAACTTAAGCAATTCAAGCTTCCCGATGGGGCTTTGCATCGCTATGTTTATCACGTCGATGGCAACAAATTTGTACCCATCATACCGTGGTCTCTGTAACGTGAGGTACTTGAAGCCTTACATGATGATCCGATGGCAGGTCATCTCGGATACCACAAGACATGCGACAGAATACGCAGTTGGTGCTCTTAGCCTGGCCTCTCTTCTGCCGTAGGCCGTACGTCGCATCATGCATTGTCAACGCCGCAAACGACCTACGACTCCTCCTTCTGGTTTTTTGCAACCTCTTCCTTGTCCCGCTTCGCCCTTCGAGGTCGTCGGAATAGACTTGTGCGGTCCTCTTCCCAAGACCTCCAATGACCATCGCTGGATTGTTACGGTCGTATACCATCTGACACGCTACGCCGAGACAGCCCGCATACAATCTGGGAGTTCCGCTGAAGTCGCCGATTTCTTTCTACGCAACATCCTCTTACGTCACGGAGCTCCGCACGTTCTCCTCAGCGACCGCGCCAAAGCCTTCCTCTCGTCTCTTCTTACCGAAGTTCTGCGCGCCTCAAATACCGTTCACAAGAACACTTCGAGTTACCACCCGCAGACCAACGGCTTGGCAGAGCATTTTCATCGTACTCTATCGAATATGTTTGCAATGTACATCAGCCCCGACCACACCAACCGGGATGAAATCGTGCCGTTTGTGACATTTGCTTACAATGCCGCTGTGCAACACACCACCAGCTTTTCTCCATTTTTTCTCGTCTACGGCCGCTCACCTAGTTTCGTTCTGGACCTCTCGTTCCTTACGGGTCCCGTGTCCTTAGCAACGCCCTTCTCAGAACTATTTTTGTCTCGCCTCACAGTCTGCCGTCATCGAGCCCGCATTAAGTCCGAAATCGCTCAGGATGTTCGAAAGCATCGCTACAACTCTACTCACCGTGTTGTCACTTTTTCCCCCTGGTGACGAAGTTCTTCAATGGACTCCTGTGCGCGTACCCGGTTTATGCCAAAAATTTGCCAGTGGTTTTATTGGACCCTACACGGTCATTGAACAGACATATCCGGTTAATTACGGCGTCTCCTACCTTAAAATTTCTTGAGACCACCGTTTCGGTGGTACAGAAATTGTGCATGTATCGCGTTTAAAACCGTACACTCATCGCATTTCATCATAATGCCGCGCGACCAGGCGGCCGCTTCCACCGCAAGAGGGAATTAGTGTGAGCGCGACCCATGACTGGTTCTTCTTCCTCTCTACACATCATCATCACTTGTACAAATTTCTCATCTGTATTTATCATCAGCCGCTGTTAAGTTCGACGACTTTTACTTGGATCGTTTACTTGTATACATGTAAACGGGGATAGGATGACATTACAGAAACGTTTCCATATGCGTATAGGCCAGAGGAGTGCGCGCGCCATCGGCTAGCAAGATGGGCCGTTTAGAGAGGGCTGGCGGGCGTCGCTGAGCCGATGGTCGTGTACCACACGTGCAGGGTGTTTCAAACCGTCAAACGCGGCAAATGGGTGCCGACAAACGCATCACTTCCCCATCGTCACTGTTGTGCCCCCCCCTCCCCGCGTTGTCGGGGGAACTGGACAAAGGATAAAAGGTCACGCGCCGGCAGCGCTCCTTGTGAGGCGAATGGACAGATGGGAGTCGCGTTGCTCAGGCGGTCTTCGTCGCATCGAGCAGGCCGCCACCTGTGTTCAAGAAATTACACGGCACATCCTCTAGTTTGCAGCTTGCTCGAGTGAATGGGCCGGGTAACAGGCGGATTCAAAATGGAAGCGAAATTCTTTTCCTGAATTTTGTTGGTGCACTTTGTCGTTGCTGTTTCTTGTTACTGGTTTGTTTAGTTTTGTTTGTTTGTGTTTGCTTTGACATGAAGCTGCAATGTAAGGAGTTGCCAGAGGAAAGCGGGAAAGAGCAAAATGAACCAATAGGAGTGACTGAAAGAAAGCTGTTGGGCTGATTTCAGCTAACCAATGGGTCGTCACAGTTGTATGCTTGTAAAACTGTTTGTGATTGTCAGAGTGCTCCGCCCTACGCTTAAAACGGGGAATTCGGCCCTGTTTAGGGGGAGAGCGATGGGGGAGCGATAAGAGAGCTGGAGTCGATGACTCCGCAAGCTGTTAGCGAAATGTACATCTGTAAATAAACGTGTACATACGGAGGAGTTGTTGTGAGCCTTGTATGCAACGTGTAGCCTGACAACGAACGGAAGATTGAGGGCTAGGAGCCCGGATCAACAAGGGGGCCATTAGGAGCGACCGACCAGCAACGGCCTGAACACGAACAGCGGTACCCCACCACAGAAGAACATAACTGCCGCCAAGCTTGTTGTTCTTCGCCGTAGCTCGAGCTCGGCTGGAATAAACGGTTCCTTATAATACTATCATCATTAGCATTGGTTCGAGTGTCGTCGTCTTCCGCAGCTGTCTCGTTGGCACCCCTCGGTTTGCGCTCGTACCGTTGGACGCCGTGCCGAGCACGAGCGCGTGCCACTGCTCCCGCGTTCGTCGTCGTCGTTTGCTTCCACAGCTGGCTGCTTTGCCGCAAATCATTCAAGCGTGGAATTTCACTTCTGTCGTCGTAATGGGGAGGCCGCGCTTACGGGGGTATGATCCATTGCTTAATGGGGTATCAGACACTCACGAGCAACTGACAACGTCTCCTAACGCTTTTGAGCAACGCCGCCACGAACGCGCTCGGGAAAGGGCTCGTCGTCGACGTGCCGATTCGAGCGTTCTTCCGAAGCCCTGGCCATATGTCAGCGATGAGCCGAGGACCCCATGTTGAGGGAGCGCAATGTTGAGGTCAAACGTCAGTGATGCGCCGCCGACCCCGAGTTGCGGGAGCGCGATGTTGAGTCTGAACGTCAGCGTCCTCTCGCATTCCAGGAACCCGACATCAGTGGTGCACGCCTTGGCAACGCTAGCGCCAACTTCCCCAGAACATTCTCAACCGGAACGTGCATGATAGACATGTTCGTTTGAGTGATGCCCAACGACGATACGTCCATTCTCATCGTGGAGGCAATATTCACTACAGCAGGCCCACCATAGTTACAGCTTCGCTGGCTTCCTCTTCAAAGTAGTGGAAGGGCTCTGAATATTTCCTTTCAAATTAACAGTTAAACAAAGCAGCTTCTTCAGCTGCGGGCAGAGGTGTTCGTTAATAAACACTGCAGAATCAGGCGGCTGGTCGAGATCAGCTGCGCACAATCGTACTTTACGAGGTGCTTTTCTAGACTGTCCTTTTTTCTCGGCAACGAAACTACACAACTATATTTGCTTAAGTGGGGTGTTAGCCGAGGACTCTGTGGCGGGTTTCCATGTCATCCTTGGAGATTGGTTCATTGACTGCTTCCCCTATATTTTCGAGAGTGACGGTTAAAGCTCTCTCCTTTTATGGCAGGGATGCCTTTAATCTCGGCCTTCCGGTGTTGCGAGTACTATTCAAGGTTAACAATCCTCTAATCATTGGATGCAATTTGTTGATTCACCTCCTCACATTCAGTTGTAAAACGTGCGTTCTCGTCCTTGATTTCTGAATTTCCTTTCGAGATCGCTAAGCTGTGCCATCAGCTATTTTTCCATGTCTGTTGTATACTCGGCAGGAGGATTGTTCTGCGGGTAGACACGCCAGAGGGTCGATATATTACGATGACATTAAAAACCCTTTGAGCGATGGTGCGAATTACTTGTGAGCAACGTCGACAGATAAAAATGGAAAGGCACAGCGAAGCCTCGCACAGTCTCAAAGTGTAATCAATGGCAGTATAGGCATTGACATTTTTAGCTAGCCATAGTAATGGTATAAAGATTTATATCAGGGAGTGTGTTTTACGTGCTCCAAATATTGAACATAGAAAAATACAGTTCAGGCTGAAAAGGTATAACAAGCATCTGCTATAACAGCAGTCGGCTCCATGTTTCAACTGGTTATTATAGACTTTCGCCCCCCCCCCCAAAAAAAAAGAAAGGTAGCTGAGACCGTCAGTGTTCAAATTCTCCTTTGTTCGTACAAAATACATGTGCTTCAGTTTTCCAGAATGACAATATCGCTGGCAGCATTACCCAGTCTGGCATCGTTATAGGCAAGTTTTCTTCAATTTGTGCAAAGTTCACAAACATGGCGAATATTTCTCTGCTGCCAGTGACATCAGTGTTGCAGAAAACGATAGCATCCTCCTTAGCATTTTATAGCCTCTAAGATAATATAATAGCGCGTATAATGGGTGCATGCGGAATACTGTGTGGAACGGCGAGCATGCCTAAAAGAAGCACGGCAGGCAGTTTCTGAAGCAGTACGAATCAAACACGTAATTTATTTTGCGACGAAGTTAGGTAAATGAAACAAAACAGCAAGTCAGTAAAAAAATGCACTGAAGAGGCCGGGGTAGTGTTATACATTTTTTATACTTATACATTTTTATTACTATGGCTTGTGTAAGTATGCACGCGCGCCCTCATCAAAACTGAGGAAAGACCCAAGAAATGAGCGCTAATTACAGTTTTTAAATTGTATTTTTTATTTTTTATGGTATAGCATTACGCGTGGACTTTGACCCATTTGGAAGTATCGCTGTGCCATCTAAAAACGTGGGCTGGTTCCGATGGCAACGTACTCTAAAAAAAGCAGTTCAAATCTCCAGCCTTCGCTGTGGAAGAACGCAAGAAAGTGGCATCTCGGGCATGCACTAATTAAACGTTGTAACCAGCGACTTTTGTTCGAGACGCGGATGCGTGCGATCGCGTGTCCCTAAGGCTGTTTCTACTACTCCGACACGAGAACGATGTTGTTGTGCCGATTGATGACGCCAGCAGTTTATAGGACCGAAAACGCCCTGTCCAACGGTTTAAAGGAAGGCTGTCACCAGCAGTCGGCAGACCAAAATCACTGCCGTGTCGGCCTAGTGTGAATCAGCCTTTACGGTTAGAGCATTTGGCTGCTGCGCCGCAAGACAGAGGTTCCATCCGACCATTGGTCACGCCTTTTGTTTAGGCCTAATTCACCTTTTTTTGGATTTATGTAAAAAGAAAACGATGCTTCTTGAGCATATGCGAGCTGCTCACAGGGTGCACTAAAGCGCAACTTTGTAAGAGATACGACGTTTAGCAACGTTTCTTTGGTAAATGAAAGTATGCAAGGACGCATGCGCGCGCAGTGGTTGAGACATTCTCTAGCGTTTAGGCGGCAGCAAAATGAATTGAATGGCTACAGCGTAGACGTTTTGCATGCTTGGAGTGCGCATGAATCACCAGTCACAAATGTACGAAGCGCTGAGCAAGCACATCGTTCTTTCGTGGAAAGCCTGGGAGCGCTGGTTGTCGCAGCGCGCGGCCGCGTAACCATGCGGGTATTTTCATATTTCACGCGTTCTCTCTACAATGCCCCAAAAATAAAGCCCGAGACATAGCACACTGAAAATAACTGAATGGGGTGTTTTAAAACACCATTATTACCTTTCTATCGGAATTCGCGTCCTCAATTTAGCAATGAAAAAGTTCGGCCATTAATCTCCTCTAATTTTAGAGAGTCAATTATAAAAAAGTCCTCCTGGTGCGGTACGTCACTGCTGATGTAATATCATTGGTTGCTTCCTCGTATATTCTATATATGATGTGTAAGAGCTTGACTAACGTTTGCTGGGGCAGCCTATATAATTCGAAGCCAGAAATGCTGGATCCTAATTCAGCAGTGCCTGCGGCACAGAACGTGTTTGAATCTTTCATTAAGGAGTGCAAATGTGTACCCACTGTGGCGTACGCGTGAATTGTGACTACTTCCTCCATAGCAGACTGTATATAAAAGTGTATTCAGCAATAATCTTTCCTAATATAGCGCTTAAATGCTAATAGCACACCCACCGGAAGTCACTGTGATAAGGGTTCTGCAAATTTTTCAGGAAAATGCTCAAAGGAAAAAGCGTCATCGTCCCGGAGAATTACCTTCTTTTGCCTCGATGACCTAAACTTGTACTGTTTCATATTGTTTAGGATGTGCAGCTTGCACGAGTCTGATGGATTGGGGCAGGTTGTACAGTCGGCATCTTTATGAAAGTGGGCACGCGAGCGCGTGGAAAGCAGCCTCATCGACCACATGCAGTCGCGGCTCCGCGGGGAGATGCGAAAACAAAAGGAGAGGAGAGCGCAATTCCGTATTCTGCTTTCTTCTTAAGGAATCACATATATGCGCTATAGGTGGTAGAGTTCATTCTCAATACCGGCGTCTTTTCAAACACTTCCCAATACCCGATGTATCCGACGGACGGTCTTCTATGACCAGGCCTCCTCGCAGTAGAACTGCCCTATACACCTAGGCTAGTTTAAATGTTTCGTCCAAAAACAACTCGTGTTCAGGCGGGCCTTCCTATAACAATAAACGCATTGATGTTGTCATTGGTGTTTCTTCATTTATTTTTTAAACACAGATGAGCCTATTGACTGGGTCTCATAATCCAACTTTGTACTTGTGTAATGAGCCATAGTTTACAACTAAATTGAATTAATTGTTTCATGGAATCTGCTTTATCTTGGTTGCTGTGACCCTGCGAGTGACTGAGCGAGTGGTCACTTGAGATGGTCTATTCATCAAGTGAAATAAGGTGCAGGTGTACATTTGCAGTGGCCTCAAAATACGCGTTAACGTCTCCTTATAGAAACTTTAGGATCGACGTTCTCTCGCAAACAATGACTCACTCATTCTGGAGCTGTCACATTTTTTTTGTCTTCTTTTGTATCCTCTCTAACAGCGTCGTCAATTGATACCCGAGCGAGCAAAGACTTCAAAAGTCTGGACGGCCACTTCGAGTCCCAAGTGCAGATCGACTCAACGAGCTTGGTTCAGGGCGACTTGATACCTAGACCGGGAGGAACGACTAACGTTGAGACGATCTTGCTTACTCCTGAAATGGCAGAGGAAAGAGAAAATTTCACAATGTGGAGAGTGAAGTTTGCTCTTAGAGTGAACAATAGCTACGGCCTGATGTCCGGGATATCAAACATAGCGCAGTTAACCTACGACAATTGGTCAAAAACTGCAGCTGGCTACCATGGCAACAAGTACACCTCAAAGGCTCCAAAAGGCCTGCCGGCCAGGCCCACGACTGCTGAGACAAGAAGTACGAAATCCCCACAAGGCAACTCTGCCGAGGATGACAACGATGACGGCACATCATCTACGTCCTCAATTCCATGGCTATATGGCTTCTGGCTGTTCTTGTGGCAGCAGTAATGGTTGTTTCTGCTGTGCTGTGGTTTCTCAAAAGAAGCAAGGGGGGAAGCGATACTGGAGTTGGGGACAAGGGTCTTGCAGAACTGCCTGAGACAAGTTCGCCAGCGTGAAAGTGTGTGAACATGTCAGGAGTTAATAAACTTCACAAAACAGAATATTTCAGGTCGCATTACTACTGGGCTTGCATCTGTTCCTCAAATGCGCCGGATGTCTATATGAAATAAACTGTCTTCAACACCACTGCAACCACAGTAAAAAAAAACTAATTTCAGCCTATACAGTTTGAAAATGTTGAATTGAGAGTGAGTGAGTGAGTGAAATAACTTTATTGAGGTCCAGAGAAGACGCAGGGGAGACCCCGCGCCACCCGGCTAGTCCCACGTAGGGACCGCAAGCCGAGCTTGACGGCCCGATCGTGGGCACTCTGGACGGCCACGGTTTGGTCGTTGAGAGTGTCCCTCCCATTTGCCAAGAAATGCTTTGGCGCCGTATTCCCTTACGCTGGTCGCGAAGCGCACAAAAATGTAAAAGCATGTGAACATCAGGTGCATTCGGTGCCAAACTAGATGAGGGATGAATTATAAGTGCAGTATGAATCGCAGTTCATAAGAAAGCCACTCCTAGAGCACAAGCGGCATTTAATTCCGATTATACAATGGGCGTGATAAAATAAAAGCTCCATCAACAAAAACGTGTAAATAATTAGTTGCAGATTGGCTCATTGAATAATCTCACCAAGAAGTGAAAGAAAAGACACGGAAGCACGAGAAAAAGAAGGAAGAGGAGGGAGGGAGGGGCTGCAGGGACATTCCTGTAGATGCTTGCAGCAATAATATGGAGGTGACGTGTGTAGAACGTGATTGGTTCTCCACAAACCTTGCCGCTGGCACATTTTTAGGGCGACTGCGGGTTGGAGAGCATGAGGCACTTTGCACGCCCAGTACCGCCGAATAAAACCGCAAGGAGTTTGTGCGCACGAACATTTGGTTTTTCTGGGGGGAAGGGGACGTACGTCACACAGTTTATTTTGTGCGCTGGCGCGAACAGCGGGCCTACCCCAATTTCATGGCTATGCGCCATAAAGATACCCAGTTAGTAGCTGAAACAGCCAAGTATTCTGACTGCGCCGCATATACAACCTTTGGCGGTGAGTGGCCAATAGTTGTGAGTGGTCCAAACCATGCCACTACATGACTTCCGTAGAATCGCACTACTTCATGCTTGTCCATAGGCGCCGACTACGGTGGTCTCCGGGGCTCGAGCCCCCTCCGGAGTGTTCTCGGGTCGCCCCCCCCCCCCCCCGTCCCTAGAGTGTCATTACTGGAGTTCTGTTAGACACATAATTTGAGGATATTTTTGCGTTGCCTCTACCTTTTCACTTTTGTTCTGTCTAAAAGCTTACTATTACCGGTTTTTAATTTATACTTTCGCTTTATTTCGTCAAATGGTGACAATAGGAGGACAAGCACATTAGAAGCACCAGCGGCGGCTACCTCATCCGTGTTTCTTCACTTCAACTTCTTTTTTTTTATTTCCGCTGAGACCATGCACCGACACAATATATTTAAGATATGCACAGGACAACGTTTATTATATTTTTTAAAGAGAAGGAGGAAGCCAAATAAATGGATAGCCTATGCCTAGAGAATAAATATGTTCATGTATGTTCACCTCACTTCAAATTACTTTGGGTGCTTTTTTGACCCTGAAAAAACCCCGCAAACTTCAGTGACCGCTTCGGCAGAGACTTCTATCAACGGCGTGTGAAACGCGCTTGAGTGATATGTGTCTCAATATTGATTCTCTTTCCAATAGGCAATGCTAACGACTGGCGACAAAAAAGCTCTTCTAATTCTTTGCAACATTTACGCATTAGGGATAGAAACATCGCCTCCTGCACGCAGAGGCCATAAATACGGGGTGTTTCAGCAAACACTTTCAAAAAAATTTTAAAGGTTGCCTGTGGCAGAAAGCACAATTCTAGTTCATGAGCTCGTCTACTCGAAGAGGCGGACATTACTTGCACAAAACATTGAAATGCATAATCGACTAATTAACAAAAATTCACCAATTAGGTTTTTTCCTAATTATAGCCATGGAGTTTAAAAGGCGGATGCACTACGAACCAATTCTCAGGGTGGCACCTGTTTCGAGATATTAATTCCCGAACATTGCGGAGAAACGCATTGGCGGTCCATTTACTTTTGTGCTTAGTCGCCGTGGTTGCTTAGCGGCTATGGTTTTGGACTGCTAAGCATCTGGTCGCGAGGTCAAATCACGGGCACGGCGGCTGCATATCGGTGGGGGCGAAATGCTAGAACAATGGCCAAGTAATGAGAAGTATAAGCTTTTGCATAGAATGAAGCTATTTTGCATCAAATTCGGAAGCTGAGTTCTTGCACACCAGATCTGTTCATGGACATGAAAAATGCATAGAACCTTAGCCATAGACAACTTCGCTGTAAAACACGTCAACAAATGCTCGGATTGACGTCACAATTTCCAGAGAGTTTCCTGTAAACAAAGTAAATTAGTGGCTTTGAAAAGAAAATTCGGTAAATTTCGTTCTGGGGGGGAATCGAGCTCAGGCCACCGGGGTGCGAGAGGAGCAAGCTTCCCTGAAGCCACGGCTGCTCCGCGGTTCTGGCTTACTAAAGGCGTGCCTAGTGCGTGGGTGATTGCACATGTCCCAAAGACGCGCTCGTGCCACTGCTCGCGCGTTCGTCGTCGTCTTCTTGAAGAGCTGGCTCCGATGCGGCTGATTATGTCAGCGTTCCCATACTGACCCTCCCCCTGCGAAGGCGCTTACGGCACTGGCTTACTACCAGTAGGTGCGGCGATTTCGGCGAGTTCTGTCGTGCGCTCCGATAAACGAACCTTCGACGGAGATGGTACAAAAAAGGTTAAGCAAGTGTTACACGCTTTTAAAACGGGAAGGCCTTATAGCACACTTGGCACACAGCTGCCACAATTCTTGATAACATATATTAATCGTGACAAAAAGTGTGCCAAGAGTGCAATCAGGCTTTCGCCTTGATGGTTTACAAAGTGGAACACTTGCTTATTTCCGTTCAATTTAATAGTGTAAAGTTTCGCTGTAGTAGTGCAAGCGTTTTGGTTGCGCCAAACGGAGAGCGAGGGAAATGAATAGAAGCTTAAGATTCCAAATCTGTGCCTCTTTTCACAACGATCCGCAAGTGGCCACGCCGGAGTATTTGGGACTTACGAACGTATTATCCATCGCTACTACTGGCGGGGAATGTACAGTTTTGTACGAAAGTTTGTTCGGTGCTGCCCTGACTGTTAACGTCGCAAATTACCATCTTTACGCGCGTCTGGCGCCTTCCAGCCGCTTCCATGCCCTGCCAAACCATTCGATCGCGTCGGCATTGACCTCTACAGCCCGCTTCCCACGACATCGGGTGGCAATCGGTGGATCATAGTTGCTGTAAACCATTTCCCACGCTACGCCGAAACTGCTGCTTTACAGAATGCTACAACGCAGGATATAGCCTCTTTCGTCCTACATGGCTTCATCCTTCGACATGGCGCACCTCGAGAACTCCTCATTGATAGAGGTCGCGCCTTCCTCTCCGAAGTCGTCGAAGCTCTGCTTTCGGAATGCCACATTATTCATCGAACGAGCATGGCATACCATCCGCAAACTAACGGGCTCACAGAACGGTTTAACCACACTCTCGGTGATATGCTCGTGATGTACGTGGCATCTGACCATGGGAACTGGTACCGCGTACTTCCTTTTGTAACATTTCGCATACTACACCGCGATACAAGCTACTGCGGGATTCTCACCTTTCTTCCTCCTGTATGGACCGGAGCCTTTGCATACCATCGACACTCTCCTTCCATATCGTTCTGACACTTCCGAGTGCCCTCCTGTGTACGAAGCTGCCCGACAAGCCGAAGAGTGCCGTCAGCTCGCGCGCATCTTTACGTCACAAGAACAACAGCGCCAGAAGGAAGGCCGCGCCGACTCACTGCCAAATGCCACGTATGCCCCAGGGTCCCTTGTATGGCTGGCTGTTCCTTTCCAAACTCCTGGCCTTTCTTTGAAACTCGTTCCAAAGTACGAAGGGCCTTACCGCGTCTTGGAGCGAACGTCCCCGGTGAATTTTCTCATCGAGCCACTTTCTCCATCTGAGGACATGCGCCGGCGTGGACGTGACCTCGTCCATGTGGCGCCTCTCAAGCCCTACCATGACCCTCTCTGTCCAACCTCTTAGGTCGCCAGGATGGCTCTTTCTTGCGGGGGCGACTGTGAAGAAGAAGACGCACCTCCGTCCAGTGGCATCCCCAACGCTCGGTCCGCTCTGCTCACGCCGCTGGTCGCTCGTGCATTTGCAGACGGTGGCCCCACGCTGCCTTGCCGTTCCCTGAACTCGTAGCGTCCTTGAAGGACACCGCCAATAAAACTCAGTACTATTATGCTGGCAGATTTTATTGTGTCGCACATTTCGAACCTCCTTAAAGGACCCATTCTAATAAACACACGAACACAAAAAGTACGCCCTTCAATCTCATAAAATTCACAAAGGAGCATAATATACTCCCAGAGCTCCCTGCAAGAGCTCTGAAAAGGAGCTAAAAAGCACTCCCCAAATCAATTTTCCAACTTCCTTAACTAAAACAATGCTCCCTAAAGGTGGGAAGAGTAATTCCCAGACATTCTCGTATATGTGCCCATAGACAGCAAAAAATGAATTCCCACAGTTTATTTATTTATTTAAAAATACCTTACAAGCTTCAATTGAGGCATTGAGTAAGGGGGGCAGTACATAGAAAACACACAGAAACTACATATAGAATATTTGACATAGAAAGTTATCCACAAGAGCTCCCTTAACCAAAGCTCCCAAGATATGGGAACAATTGCTCCCAGATATACACCTAAGTACTCTCACCTAAGTACCTAAGTCTCCTTAAGAACTCCTTCAAGAAGCCAAACCGCTCCGAAAATATGTTAGTAACAACTCCCAGCGCTTCTCCTACAAGTTCCCAATAGAAGCAAAACAAAATACCCAAGCCAACTTATAAATGCTCCCAAAGCTCCTCATAAAACCTCCCACAGTCCTGATGATCAAAGCAGCAAAAAAAAAAAAAACACCCAACGTTCCTCGTAAAGACTTTAGCAGCGATATCGTTCAAAGTAGCTGTAAAAAAAGCCCCAGGGTACCGCAAAAAACTCCCAAAAACAAGGGTGTTAAGGAAAACTCCGTATATTGTGCTCCCGTTAGGGTGTGAGTTATGCAAAGAGTCTGAAACTCCCGAAAAGGGTAAAACCTGATAACAGTGTATACTGTACACTCTGGCAATTTTTACACAATGTCGCGCGAGCGTCGACCGTACGGCGTGGTAGCTGCCTTGTAGAGGCGAGGGGCACTCCTGAAGCGAACAGCACAGCAGAATACATTCGAACCGGAAGTCACCTTGCGCGCCCTCGCACACTGTCGCCAAACCCCCCGCCCCTCCCTCCTACAAGGCCGCCGACACAACGTGCGGTCGAAGCTCATGCGATGCTATTTTAAAAAATGCAAGGGTGCACATATGAAGGACGCTATCGGCGATGTCATGATTCCGGTAAACATTTCTTTAGCTCTAACATTTCGTCACACGGGCTCTAAGTGGCAGCAGTACTCGCGTCGAGCATGAACGCGTCGAGCATGAACTCCCTCCCCTTTCGCCCTCACAATTCCCAACGCCAATGCTTGTCCCCCTCCGTGAGCGTAGACGTATGCTGATACGTACTCGCGAGGTTGCCTATGCCTGGAGCCGAAGCATGCGTGCAGGGTGAACTGAATCGTATCTAGCCAGAACTGCACACTCGAAATGAAAGTACTGCTTCCGCTCGTGAAGCTATAGGTTATGGCATTTTTTGTATGGAAAGTTTCGCCTCTGGCCTGCCACGGTTCGAAAGGTCGAGCTGCCCGACTATAGGCGACTGCTTTTTGCAGTATGCCGGCTTGGAATTCGTGTCGAGTGTTTGGACGCCTCTTCCGTGTGCAGTGTAGCTGTAGAATCCCATGAGTCCTGGCTCGCCGGTAGAATTGCACTGGCCTGCCCTCAGCGCCTGGTAGCCTCCCTCGCAAGGCTTGGACACGAAGCGGCAGATCTTGTTGCGTATTGACTCCAGGAAGAGTAATGGAGCTCGCATGTGGTGGCACGGGTACACTGCAACACCACGGTCCCGAGAAAATCTGTCTTAGCAAGCCAAAAGTTGTTCAAGTGGCTATTGTTGGCCACCATTGTAAGAGGAAGAAAAATACGGCTAGCTCAAAATTGAGCTATGCACATTGCACCAGCAAGACCAACGGATTTAATTTTTAAAAACAAGAAACCGCAGCTTCGCCCGGAAAGCGAAGCATCAATTGTGATAGCAAATTAGTAGACAGCTATACGACGTAAGGATAGTAGTTTTATTGGCCACGTAAACTTGGAAATATTCGCTTACTAACTAAATTAACAAGCATGGCGTGAGCGCGCACAGGCAAACATACCACATCACACTCGATGGCGCCGGACACCCGCTGTCAGAACGCTGGCGGGAGGAAGCGCGACAGCAGCAGCGAGCGAAGTGACCTTCGTGCTGCCTACAGCTTCTACGCAAACTGAGCGACGAGAACATCGCACGCGCACATGTATGAGCCGCCTCCAGACCACTTTCAAGATAAGGCGCGTGCACCCGCGCACGGCCGCACAAATTACGGACTTCGTGGCGGAGTAGAACTCCCCCCCCCCCCCCCCTTTCATCCCACGTAGCGTCCCCGCTTCCCTCCCGGCGCGCGCGATATTGAGCCGCGATCGTTGGTTCCCAATGCACGCGGTCGCGAAATATGCAGTTGTTGTCTGAGCTGCTCTCGAATAAAGTTGTTTTCTCCTCCTCCTCCTCCTAGCTTTGCCTTTAACCTTTGCTAGCTGATTCCAACTTCAGTGTGGAAATTACCTGATCTCCTCACCCCACCTAATTTTCTGCCGTCCACGACAGTGCTTTCCTTTCCTTGGCATCCATTCCGTAACTCTAATGGTCCACCGGCTATCTGCCCTACGCAATACATGGGCTGCCCAGCCCCATTTCCTCGTGGCGTATTATACCATTGATCGAATACAATGGTGGGTCGATCCCGGCGGCAGCGCAGGGCAGAGCAATGGCTCATATCCCCGTAAGGCAGAGGCTGCAAGCAGTGACTCATCGCAAGTAAAAATGGGATTGTATGTGAGTTTCCGCTTAACACAATTATGTTTTCTCCTATATTCAAATTACAATCCTACGCTATCATGTCCGTAGGTTGTGCGTAAGTCATACTTTACGAATTTTCTGACGCATGTTACTTTGGAAAATTCAATTCGTTCAGTAAGGCCTATTTGCCTTCTTTTCCTCCTCTTCCCCTCTCCTCTGAGCACAGTAACAGTCTAGGAGATATCACTTCAGCTCAAACTCTCTGCGTTTTCTCAGTAATTTCTCCTCTCTCCGACTTTCCAAGGCTTTCGCTACGTGTCTCACTCAATAGCTCCCAGTGCCGTGAAGAGCAGGTATGGAGCCACAATGTCCGCAGTGATGCGCTAGATTAGCTGCTACTCATGATGCATTAAAGATGCGCTCTCATAAATTACGATTCATGCACTGCTTCATTCAGTGGCACATTAAGAATTATTATTTTTTTAGAAGGAGCGCGGGGAGAGGGAGAGAAAACTGGGCACGCTGCACACTATAACGGAGAACTTGGAGGGGGGGGTGTTCCTGGTGTCCCCCCCTCCCCTAGAAGTGGTGTGTTGTTTTCACGCAGCCATTATTATTAGTATTATACTACTATTCGCATTTTCCTGCTGCATGACCCATACCCAGTGTGGCCATTTTAGAGATCTTGTTGCTACATTTAGCGATTTATGAGGTTAGCGACAAATGTTTGTATATATCGACCGCCGACTTTTGTAGCGGCGTGCCAGAATTGGTTATATTTTAGCGACTTCGAAGGTAGAAAAGCTGTTTGAGAAATGGCCTTCTAGACTGCGCTTTATTATTCAAAGCTACATGTAAACGGCCGATATGACTATATGACGCATGGGCCCTGTGGCTATGATAAAACAATCGTTACCTTCGCATCGGCGGGCTTCACACTGTACTTCACAGCACAGTGGCCTTCGCAGGATTTACAGTGTGCTCACAAAATACATGTCTTCCGTGTCGCAGGAAATACGGCGTCGGCGTCCGTGGCCGAGAAAATCATCCCCAACCACGCACACCCTCAGAATATATTTAGGTATATGTATATGCCACGCCTTCTGATATGACGTGCGGTATATGCGGGTTATATTGCCACATCATTCTACCACAAATGTTGCTCATTCCTTGTCTTACATTCTTGGCAAAGCTATTCCTCGGAATTTTGAGAATGACAACCCACAAACAAATGTCACGAAACAAGACACCCACAGCGTGTGCCTTTTGTGTTAGATCTTCTCAGACTGAAATATTAAAAGTGCGAAACAATACCGGAAACCTAAAATGGTGTAATTTTTCTGGCGCGGTTCTGCACTATTTCCGGGATTGGCCCACGTAAGAGGCCGCGTTTCTACCAGAAAGCTCGCCTTCGTGCATAGCATTCACCGCCAGAGTTTGCCGCTAACCATTACGGTTGCATAAGCTGCAGTTGTCCGGAAGCGTGAGAAGCAGGCAGGGATCTTTGCATGCTATCACGTTCCACTCTTAAAAGCGAAGCTTAAACGTCCTCCAATGTTTTTAAAATGCTGTTTGATTGTGATAGCAATTATATGGATACTCTAGGCGCATTTCCGCCGTATGCGCCGCCGTCGCCGTATGCCCCGTATGCGCGGAAATGCGTCGTCGGCGCATTTTCGCCGATGTTCCGTATAAAGTGAAAGTGTTAGAAACAAGACGCCGCGTGCCGTATGCTGTATGTGCGAGTGAAAGCCTGTGACGGTGAGCCGACGATGGCGACTGAATCTCTCGCGCGCAGGGGAGGAAAGCGGGGAGGTGGCGCGCCGTATTCCATCGCTCGCACGGCACCGGCGAGGATCATGGGAAGGGCGGGGGGGGGGGGGGCGTTCTACTTCGGCGGCGGCTGCGTATGGCGCGGCCGTGCCGGCCATATCTTGGAAGCAATCTGCGATGGGAGACACAGTGCGCCGAGTGCTGATAGCTTCATGTACGCTGTGTCCTCGCCGCTTAGTTCGCGTTAAAGCGAGAGGCAGCACGAAGGTCAATTCGCGCGCTACTTGTGCCGCGCTTCCCCACTCCAGCCTTTTGGGAGCTGGTGTGACCCTGCTTGTGCGCGCGTGACACCATGCTTGTGAGTTGGTTAGCAAGCAAATGTTTTCAAGTTTCTGCGGCAGATAAAACTACTATCCTTACTTGGTATAGCTGTCTCTCTAATTTGCTATCACCATCGATGCTACGCCTTTCGAGGGAAACTGACTTTTTTTATTCTGTACGAAATGAATATTCATCGGTTATAACGCTCCGGATTCTGCACTTTCACTAAATACGTTCGTTTGGTTGGCATTTGCAAAAGCATAGAGCAGTTCAAATTGAGCAATACATATTGCAAGAAATTTTATGGTGAGATGTAGAACACAACAAGTAATGCACCAAGTGGCATTACAGAGGGGGTGGGTACATTCTGTTTATACAATCGCAATAACGTAACCAGCATTGTTATATATGAAAAAAAAACAATAATTAACAGAGTAGGTTATTCCAACAGGTCAACACCAAAGGCCTTGAATGACAATACCGCGTAAGCAACATTAAACATCTAAAATACAAAACTTATTAAATTAACAAATAGCTTTGCAGGTTAGTCTAAGAAGTGGTGAACAACTGCTGCCTTGAATGACTCTACATCTTCAATGCTGGCGATGGCACTGGGAAGGTGGTTGCATTCTGTGCTAGTCTTTCGTGTAAATTAGTCATGAAACAGGTTAGCATGGCAAACAGAAATGGCGACCTTATTCTGGTGATCAGTACGGGCGGACAAATACGATTATTGTGATAAAGGTTCGCCGTTTCAGTGACTGGTTCAAGAAAAAAATTATGAAAGAGACAAAGACGCGAAATATTTCTTCTTAAGAGCAAGTTCAGAAGGCTAAGATTAGATGTGAACAACACAGACGTCAGCAAATAGCCTTATAAGTAACTGTGCCAGGAAGGTCATTTATATATGTTAGGAAAAGCAGAGGGCCCAAAACGGACCCTTGCGGAACGCCAGAAGTTGCTTCGCAAGAATTCGAGTCACAGTCGTTGGTGGTTACGTACTGTGCGCGATTAGTCAAAAAACACTCAATCCATTTTAAGATATTAGGGTCAATATTTAAAATGCTAATTTTGTAAAGAAGTAATTGGCGGTTTTTCTTATCAAACGCTTTCAAAAAGTCATGAAAAGGGTAGTTAACTGAGCCTTAGTCTAAAATTGATGCTGCGTAATTGGTAAACGATAAAAGCTGAGTATCACAGGAATAGTAACTACGAAGGCCGTGCTGAGATTCGCTGAAAAAGGAGTTGTATTCCAAAAATGCCACAAGATGAGAATAGATGACGTGTTACAAAAGCTGACAGAGAATGCTTAGTCACATCGACTGTACAAAGGCATATATATTAGAGCGGCTGATCTGTAATATATGCGCTGTAATATATGCGAGTATGAACACGCTGCTTCCTTATCTCATGGATTTTGCCCCAATTCATACTACGTGGAGCTTTCAGGAACATCAAGGAGCGGGAGCGTACTAATTCGCCTGCATAAAAATCATGTAATTATCATCGCCGTGATACCACGCGACCAAGTGCATCTATCCGAATTTAGCTCTACTTTCAGGAAAACCTTTGATTAGAAAATTTGCAAGGATAATGTGGGACCGAGTGTCATTGCGTGCTAAAAAATTCACATTACTCGTGTTTATTTGAACCGTACGATGCTTTCGGGCGGCGGCAACGCCGCTCCAGTAGTGAACGACACGGTCGTACCACGCAGAAAAACGTCGGGTTTATTCACGCTCGTGAATATAAAGGAAAGTCAAGGGGAGAGGGAAGGCGTGATAGAAATCAAGAAAAGATTGCGCACATGCGCACTAAATAGAATAGCTTGGTCGTCAAGTTCAGGGGTTACAGCACAGAATTTCTGCTGTCATCGTCCATTGTTATTACACAATGCTGAGAAATTCAGTGTTTATTCCTCATCGAAATGGACACTAGCTAAAAGTGAGAAGTTTCGCAGATTGATTTACGCCACGTTAGCTTATATTATACAGCAATAAAATGAATACTTTACAGAAAAGTTTACACAAACGCCTTAGGGGCAATTTAAGTGGTATAGCCGCAAGATTTTGCGGAAAGTTAGCGATATTTTTGTCTTACTTTGGCGGCGTGCATATAAGTATTATGGCAGCTGCCAACACCTGCCTAAGGCCTCTTATCAGAAGTCTGAAATATTTCTGAAAAACGAAAACTACATAAATAACGGCAGGCGAATAGGCATAGCACCATCTTTGCGATGGCGTACTTTCGAGGTGGGGGCATGTTGAGAAGTTCAACGAACGTCGCTGCGTGGCAACTGAAGAAGGATGCACTAACAACCTTGATAGTCCAAGAAATAACGATCAGCGCGCTTTACAGTGCGGCCACTAATTAACGAACGACGCTAACTAGTTTTTCTGCCGTCTGGAAGGCACTCACAATGACGTCCTGCTTCGAAACCAAAACCAGCGCTCATATTCTTTTCAGAGCCACGTGAGCAATAGATTTGAGCCAAGTGTCCCGAAGTCATTCATTCGCACTCAAATTTTAGCGCGAAAACTTTGTTTAAATCAAACCTGCGTTGCGACCGCCAGAAAACAGATCGGAGGTGTCTCATGAAATTGATGCTCTGGCACTTAGGGCTAGGGACGTATTCTGTAAGAGTCGACCTACTGGACATGTTCATTTCGTCTGCTGCTGAAGTGCTGATTGGCTGGGGCGCCTGGCTCCTGCTGAAGCGCACTCTAGCCCAACCAATCAGACATTCAACAGCAGACGAAATGAACATGTATACTAGGTGGACTCTTACAGAATACCTCCCATGTTCTCCAAAACAGATAACAGAGCTCCATGCACACGGCTGATGGGCACTACGGTTTCTGTGTTCGCGTTAAGTACAAGCTTCGAGCATAGTGACCGGTCTAGCCGGCGTTGTGTCGCGAAGACAGTGAACCTATGTCTACTGTCTTGGGCAAGCACCATTGCGCTAAGCTCGATCGAGGTAACATGTTGGATTCGCGGCGGTGGCGGCGGCTTCATTTCGATGGGGGCGAAAAGAAATGAGCGTTGTGTACTTAGATTTAGGTGCACGTTAAAGAAGCCAAGATGGTTAAAATTATGTCACAATCCCCCACTAGGCCGTGCCTCATCATCAAATTGTGATTATTACACGTACCATCGTAGAATATTGTTTTTGCAAGCTTGTTAGATAGGTTCTGCGTGCTTCTGTCGTCAACTCGACGCAACAGTCCGTATGATGAAGCGCAACGATCTTCTGTTAATAATAGGGCAACACGAGTGCCCTGGTGCATCGACTCATTTTATTGCGATAGCAATTATATCGACACTGCAAGTGCACTTTTGCCGTCGGCGTCGCCGTGATGTTTCTTACACAGTCCAAGGGCAATAACCCCGTCGCCGCGCCGTATGCTGTATGTGCGTCTGAAAGCATGCGAGGGCAGCCGACGATCGCGGCTCCATCTCACGCGCGCGAGGGAGGAAAGCGGGGAGGAAGCGTGCCGTTTTCCGTCGAGCACTTAGTTCTAGGGGGAGGCGAGGCAGATGAATTGTCAGAAGAATTTGAATATATTTGAGAAGACGTTGCACTGCCAGAAGATGTCTTTGAATATATTGCTGCGTTTAGAGGCTTTTGGGGGGAACGGGCTTGAAACATGACATTTGATGTATATCAGTCACTCTCCTTCTAAGTTAGTCCATTGCCTTGTATTCTTTTTTCTCACTTTAATAAAATAAAACTAGTTGGTAGTCAGTGCTCTTTTACTCGACTTGCCCCTTTTCCTTAGTATGTGTGTACTGCCACGATGGGTTACGTGGAAATATGTTAAACACAGTCGAAAGCTACTTGTCTAACCGCACGTCTCGCGTAAGTGTGGGCAATGTATTATCTAGAACATCCACCCAGGAGGCTGGCGTGCCACAAGGGGGTGTGCTTAGTTGCACTCTCTTTATTGTAAAAATGAACTCCCTGTATACAGTTATTCCACGCAGCATGTTTTATTCTGTGTATGTCGATGATGTACAGATAGGTTTTAAATCATGAACATTGCTATCTGCGAACGACAGGTACAGCTTGGATCAAACAAACTGTCTAAATGGGCTGTTGTAAATAGATTTAAAATAAACGCAAAGAAAAGTACGTGCATACTTTTCTCAAAAAAGAGACACGACACCACTGCCAAATCTCACGATCAATCAAGAGGAATTATCCGTGAGCAGTGAACACAAATTCCTGGCAATAACTCTAGACTCTAAGCTTGCCTTTATCCCCCATCCTAAATATTTGAAGGCAAAGTGTCTGAAGGCGATGAACCTTTTAAAAATCTTGTCGCGCGCAACGTGGGGTAGTGACCGAAAATGCCTCCTGAACTAGTACAACAGTCTTGTCCGCTCACGCCTTGATTACGGAGCTATAATTTATAATTCCGCAACGCCAAGTGCATTAAAAATACTAGACCCCGTTCACCATCTGGGCATCCGTCTCGCGACAGGTGCTTTCCGAACAAGTCCGATCCAGAGCCTCTACGTAGAGTCGAATCAGTGGTCACTTCATCTGCAGCGTTCATATAGTAGTTTTACATATTTTCTTAGAGTACACTCGAACATTGAACATCCCTCTTATTCAACCATAAACGACATGACCACTGCCACACTCTTCCAAAATCGACCGGCATCGATAAAACCGTTCTCTTTGCGTGTGAGGAATCTTAGTGAGGAAATGGGTGTTCCGTTGCTTGAACACTGTCTTATGGCTCCAGCGAAACTGTTACCGCCGTGGCAGTGGCAGCTCATAGAGTGTGACACATCATTCGTAGAGGTCACTAAGCACGCACCAGAGGCACATATCAAAATGCATTTCCTTGAACTCCAGTCCAAGTACACATGCACAGAGTTTTATACAGACGCTTCTAAGTCAAGTGACGGGGTGTCGTATGCAGCCGTCGGCCCATCCTTCTCGGAGTCCGGTGTACTACACCCGGAAGCAAGTATCTTTACGGCTGAGGCCTATGCACTATTGTCAGCTGTGAGGCATATAAGGAAATCTAAACTTCAAAAATCAATCATATTTACAGACTCTCAAAGTGTCGTAAAAGCTTTAAAGTCACCCTGTAAACAGAAAAATCCTATAGTCATTGAGCTCTATTCCGTACTGTGTAGAGCGTATGTATCTAACCAGCATATCATTATATGCTGGGTGCCTGGCTATAGAAGCATTGAGGGTAATGTGCTAGCTGACCGAATGGCTACGTCAATAACATCGCACGCTATTAATCCTACAGCCGCAGTATCTGCAACAGATTTGAAAGCTTTCTTGCGTAAGAAACTGCGAAGCCATTGGCAACGTCTGTGGGATGCAGAAACAAATAATAAGCTTCACTTGATTAAGCCACAGTAGGTTTCTGGCCCTCCGCAACGAGAACGCGGCGAACTGATGTCCCATTCTGTCGTCTCAGAATAGGACACAGATATGGCACCCATAGTTTTTTGCTGACCGGAGATGAACCACCAACCTGTGGTAGATGTGGTGAGAGGCCACGTTCTCCTGGAGTGTCGGGATGCCGAAGCAGATGGGAAAAAAAAAACATTTTCCTTTAGCTTACCGCTATCATGCCCCTCTGCATCCCAATATGTTTCTTGGTGAAGAACCGCTGTTTAACACCACAGCAGTCCTCGGTTTCCCAAACGACGTGGCCCTGCATGTTATGTGCCCAATAAGTTCATAGCGCGTCCCCTCTCCAGAGGATGCCGCTGTGATGGTAGTTTTGTATAAGCACATGCCTCCAGGCCCTTGTGTTTCAAGGGCTCTGTTTAGGTAGTAGTGTTTGTTGACAATTTTTATATCTGACATATCTTGTATATAATATCATTCTTTTGCAGGGCATCTTTTATGTTCATAGTACGCGTCACTAGTCATTGCCATTATCTTATTGCATGTACATTTTACGCACTTTACAGCGACTATTTTAGGCCCCTTTGCAGCCACGTCCCATCTACTTCTCTGAATTCATCACTTCCCTGCGAACTAACACTGGCATGACGCTCTTTGGCCATACCTGGCCCTTGCGCCACTAAACTCCAACAATCATCAGTATGTGTGCACTGTGAACATCATCAATATGCATAGGGCTCGAAAGCTGGTATGGTGGCGCTGCCGCGCTGGAACAACCAGCGCCGCAAGTAGCGGCCGCGCGCGTGAACACGTCGCGACTTGTTGCAGGCGCTCTCCGGGCTTCTGCCGCGCGAAACGCCGGCCTACGGGAGCAATGGCCGTGCAAAATCAGCAGCGCGTTTTATTTCGTGGATTTCGCCAAATTGAAAACGTGGAACCGTATCTCAGACGAAGCAGTTTGCTCTGTGGCAATGATATTTAACGTCAGCAATCATGTTTACTGTGTCAGAGAAGAAATTATGAGTGCAGCGGACCCCTCCGACGTTGTTGGATGTGTCGCGCGAATGCGTCTACTACGACGTGCGGCTTCAGGTAAGCAAAACGATTATAATTTCCTTTGCTCTCTCTCATTATTTCGTTTGTTATTACTCAGTTGTCTTTACGCCCAAGGCACATTATGGGAACGAACTGCACATGTAAGGCCGGATGCCGAGGATGGTGTAAAGATGCCGCGACCCTGGCTGTATTTGGTTTGGTTCTTCACATGATGCCCAAAGCCCGCTTCGGGGCTAATAAAGACAAAGTTCATGACCGCGATAAGCAAATTTCTACTGATAGCAAAAAAATGTTTTTAAAAATAAAAAATTTAACAGCGTCTTTGTTTACCTCGCCCGTCGCGCGGCCCGGATCCATGCGCTCCCGTCACTCCTTCTCGTAAGACTTCCAAGGAAATGCATAAAATTCTAACCTTGGGAGCTTACCGGCGGTGTTTCTGTAGCTGTTGCTGCAGCCGTACACGCAACAGTACACAGTTCCACCCTTATTTGACCACGATTCGGCTTCGTTCTATCGAGGTGCCATGCTTCCGCCCACACACGCTCGCGCTCAGGAACGATTGATTAGTAGCTCTCCGCGTCGCATGCGGCGCCACTTGTTCAGCTCGAAGCTGCAGTGGAAGAGTCCTATACGCGTCGTGCGCCGCCTATAGAGGCGCCACTGATGGCCACCTAGCGGGCGCCGTCGACTGTAGCCACGGGAGACCATAGCAGCCGACAGCGCTTTGCAAGCAGGGATGGCTGAAGTTCGCGGTTGCGATTTCCCCTTCGTTCGGGTGCAAGACAGCTACTTCTGCGGTGACAGCTGCAGGAAAGGCGCAGGCCTCTACGAAAGTGGACATGTGCATGACGTTAAAGGAATTTGGGACAATCCAGTCCGCATACGTGCCAAGTGCGTCCCGCAGACCAGTGTAACAAAGCCCAGTTACGAAGTCGAGCTCGTGGTAAGTAGCCGCTTTGTTTTGTTGACTAATGCGATGTCTCAGTCGTTTTTTGTTGTTTTTTAAATTTTATCCTTGCCACATTGCTGTTTCTGTGCCTTAATAATATACACACGTCGTTTGGGCAGACTGATATCTCGAATAACTCCGCACGGAGCGATGCCGGTACATATTGTAGCGATCTTGCTACCGCTGATTACACGTGACATCGCCGAATAAGTGCCGTAGAAGTTGCTTCAATAAGAGCAGTTGCAAAATTGTTGATGGAGATGCGTAGCCTCGGCTAGGAAATCGCCAAACGTACGGGTAAATAAAGGGGGCGAGTTGCACCGCCGTTGCAATTCTGCTGCGCTCGTCGAACTGCCCTATCCTCACGCAGTTTTCGCGACTTGAAATTCTCTTAGTGACATGCTTGAAAACGTACAAAGCTGTAGTATGAGTATTTTTTTTCCTCTTAATGTTATGGAGGAGAGAACTCACACGATATATTTTGAAGGCGGAGCAGCGCCGGCCTGGCAGCAAAACCGGCGCTGGCAGCAAGGCCGGGATTTGTTCCGTCGTCGAGATGCACGTAGCAATAATTAATACACATTAGATAGGTACTGCATTCCTTCGTCCAGTCGGTACCCAGAATTTGGTCATAGATGCATCTTACATAGGCCTGCAATGTCTCTTATTGTTTTAGAGCTCTACTTGCCTGTGTAGGTTTTGCTACATTGCATCGAGGGCACGGTAGCAGTGTTTTGCGGGCGAGCATTTTCTCAGCCATCCGTGATAACGATGTGACTGTCTTACACTTAACCTGCACCAAAACTATTTTTTGTCTTGCATAGGTCACAATTGCGCTGTATGCTTTTAATGTTCTTTTTTAATTTATTTTGGGGGAGGGGGGCATGTACGCCCATCATCATATTAAGCCGAGCACATGTCGAGTTTAGTGTGTCATTATTCGAACCATTGTAGATTATAAAAAAGGTGAAGGGCGAAGAAGCATATGTGTGCAACTATTACCACAAACCTGACAGCAGAACTCAAATTAAGCTTAAGTTGTGTTCGGGCTAAGTGCGATGGTAGTCGTACAAAACAGCTAGCATGTGGAAGGAAATAATATACCCTAAAAAATTTTTGCTTTCTTGGCAGGCATCAGTACCTGACTTTTTGCTGCAAGATGCACTCTGCACCTGCAAGGCAGGTAAAGGCGGACGGTGCAAGCACATTGCTGCCGTCGTCCATTACATCAACAACGAAGAAAACAGATCATGCACAACTGGGCCAAGGCTCTGGGGCAAGCCTTCTGTGCGCGCACTTGGAACGTACAAGAAGGGATCGTGTTTGGATGGCTTCCTCGGCAAGGCAGTGGAAGATGTTGTGCAACTGCCACCAGATGTGCCACCTAGTCAGGATGCAACTGTGTTAGCTGAACTACTTGATGGTTTGTGGGACCACAACTGCTCGCTTGTAACAGCCATAAAACATGAGCTATCAGTGACAATTCCTGAACATGCTGAACAAGAAGTTCTGGTACATGAGGAACAGATTGTAAAGGGGCATTTCCGTTTTTCTGAACTGCACCGTGGAACTGGCACACAGCACAACACAGACGAGGAGATGTGCTGTTACATGGCAAACATTGTGATGACTGCCGAAGAAATAGCAGACACAGAAAAGAAAACACGGGACCCAGGTCGAGACATGGTGCACTGGAAAGAAAAGAGAGCCAACCGCATATCAGCAAGTAGCCGGCCTCACGACATTTTGCATTCCAGGAAAGCACCTAATGTACTGGCGGAAAGCTTCCTTTCTGCCAAATCATTTTACTCGCAAGCGACAGCTTATGGAATAGCCCTTGAAGACGAAGCCATTTCTTGTTTTGCGAAGAGCACGGGGGCTGAAATTAGGAAATGTGGGCTTCATATAATGCTGGAGCAGCCATGGCTTTGTTGCACACCAGACGCAGTAGTTTTGCAAGGCTCCACATTGTCACTACTGGAAGTGAAGTGTCCCTATTCGTGCAAGGACAAAGCAATTGTTGACAGCAACGCAGCCGTGTCAAATGTTTTATATTTGGTGTTCCGGAATGGGCGTGTAGAACTAAAGTCATCGCACAAGTACTACACGCAAGTGCAGACATCACTATACGTTCTTGGCCTCAACAAGTGCTTTTTCTATGTCTATTCACGGGCCCAACAGATCTGCATTGAAGTGTCACTTGACAACAACTTTATTGCACAGGCCATCCCCCGACTTGAGCAATTCTACTTTAAGCACTTTTTACCAGTGTTAACTCAAAGGCATGTCCTGGGTGGTAACCACACGAAAAGTGAAGGCTGAGGAAACCACTTATATACCCAGTTTTAGTCTCAAAACCACGTGGCGCATGTGTTTGCCATGCTGTGGTGAAGCCCAAATGATTTTTTGCATTCATGGCTGGTGGCGTGACATTGTTTCATTTTTCTCAGTGTTAAGGGCGAGTCCTTGCTTTCTTCCAGCACAATAATGCTACTACATTGCCTATCATTACAGATGCCTTACAGTTTGCAAAAAGGCTGTGCGCTGTTTTGTGTCATATTCTCACATTTCTGCGTCACTGAAGACTATCTGTGTACATGGGTACACATAGGTGGACGATGCCAATTTCTACTACAAAATAAGAAGTGGCATCTGCAAGGGCAACATAAAGCGTACAAAATGTGAGTAAACACTAAAGCAGGAAAAATGAGAAACTTCTAGAGAAATAGGCACAGCTCTATCAAAAATCGTTACACAACCTTCAGATCAAAACAAATTTATTTTTTTCACTTACTGCACTTCAAACTTTGTCACATTACTGGTTGGTCGACTTTTACATTGATGTGAAAATTATAATAAATTGTGTTCCATTGACATAACTTGCTAAGTTGTATAAATGCATGCACATTTATGTGCACTACCACATGCACAACCATGAACAAGGCAGCGTAGTGAGAAGATGAAACAAATGAAGTTCAGAGTTGTTGCACATCTGCATACATTACAAATGGTCTTCACAAACATTTACAGAGTTCGTTAAATCTGTTACTAAAATATTGCAAAAACAATGCCAACTCAGAGCGGGCAAGAAGTGATACAACTTACAAAAATGCACAAGGTGAATCGCCAAGCACGCTCGAACACAAATGCTACAAACTAGTTTCATGCACATACTCAACATAATGAATCACTTCAACCTGGTGACCACATATTTTGCACGATAAACGTGCTCACAAACACTGAATAATTAGGATAAAGAAGTATGTTATAGCTTGCAGCTTCATGCACCAGTGGTAAACATACAGCAATCCACGGTAGTACTAGCGCTTAGTTTTCCAAATGTGCACATAAGACTAAGGCCCGCATAAAAAAGTATGACATAAGATTAAGGCCAGTATTCACAAATCATCCTTGAATTGAAATGCCCCCCTAGCAAAGAAAATCCTCTTTGAAACTGAAATTTAGGGAACTTCGAGGCGCGGTGGAGTGTTTTTTTCTCTCTGTGGAGTCAAGATGTAGCACTGATTAAGAGAGCATTTACAATTATGGGCCGAAAGTACCTTTCTTTGTCTGGCGGAATGGATATGTACAAGGAACTATTATAGATGCCATGCTATGATTTCCTTGCATGCCCACTAATCTTTGTCCTTAATAATTGGAGCCTGCAAATTTGCCAGCACTGCACACATGTCGACGATTTTTCCAATGTGAGGAAGAAGATCAGCAGACAGTCTTTCTGACAATATTCTGAAAAGCTTCATACGCTGTATGCAGCGCTCAACATGCATCCTTGCACTTGCAATCTTGTAGGTGCTGAAAACCTCCTCACGTGTAAAAGGCTCATTTGGTCGTGCAAAGATTGGCATTTGAAATTGAACTCCTCGCTCCACAAGAGCACTCCTGATTTGAGGAAAGCCCTTGTCAGCGAGCACAAGGTCCCCTGGCTCAAGCATGTGCAATATGCCACAGTCAGATGTGATAAAAGAGTCGGTGGCACGGCCCCCATAAGGTCTTGATATATAGCTTATAATGCCACTTGGAGTTATGCCTACAAGGAATTTCACAGTGTATGTTCCTTTGTAGCTAGAATACATAAGCACTTTCTCATGGACAGTGCTTGGCGCCGCGCAGGGTACTTCTGTGCAGTCAATGATAACCCTGCAGTTCACATAGTCGGGCTTGAAGCAGTTGGGCATCATCAGCTGTGTGGTTGACCGTGATGGCCAGTAAATTACTGGCCGCATTTTTGCATGGAGAGTGGAAAGGATGAGCAGAAAATGCCTTGAACATGTGGTTCTGTGCAACCCAAAAAACACTGCCAAGGACGAGTAGGACAAGTTTAGTTTTAGCTTCATCAAAAAAAGAAGCAATTTGTTTGAAGCACTAGTGGTGTCCTCATTCCCCTGTACATTGAGCGCCTGAACTACAAGACATAGCAGCTTTGTAAAAACACTCAGTGAAACCCCAGCAATACACTTTAAAATATCTGAAGCTTTTTCACTGGGGCAGGATGAAACACTCGCATAACCACAGAAGCCAGGGCTTGAGGTCGTGTGGTCAACGTTCATAGGATCACATGCAGCGTCCTTGACGTCGTAGGATGTTCCCCATGATGCATCCTTGCTTTCCTTCTTGCAGGGAAGAACAACCTAGAGCAGATGTTAGCGAATGAACACACAGAACAGTCTTAATAACACTCGACAAGGGTAGCGATGGGGGCTTTTTAGCGATTCATGAGGAACACTTTTGATGCAGCGCGAAACGTAACAGGACACAAGAAGGCACAAGTAAAAAGACAACACGCAGCGCTGTGCGTTGTCTTCTTACTTGTGCCTTCTTGTGTCCTGTTACGATTTGCACTGCATCAAAAGTTAAAATCACTATTTGCCCAAACAATGCTGCATGACTGAGAAAGACGTGGTCTGGACAAATTATATCAACGTGACAAGAAAGTGGATCTCGGAACACTAATACTTCAGGACAATCAATCAATTGAAAATTAAAGTAATGGAGTGAAATTGAAGGAAAATGGAGTGTAGCCAGGCCAGGCAGAAAATTTCATGTTGAGATGAAACGAGAATATCTCTGGGCACGGATTGTAGTCATACTGCAAAAATTCATTCTGCTGTCAACAGGATATAAGGTAATGTTTGACTATGACAGTAGTCATTTATTCTTTTATTTAGCAGTTCTAGCACCATGGTAAAATGCTGACTACTGAAAGCAATGCGCTGAAAAGCCCATCCTCCTAAAGTGACTAAAAAACGTAGCTTCATTCACTGTAAACAAGCACACGCAAGATCAAATGTGTACAAGCCACTCTAGTAAGCCTCATCCTACCTGTGTCTCAGCTTCGCATTCTTTTAAACAACAAAAGAAGAGGCTCGGCATGTCCACCTCCGAGGACCATGTGCAAGGGTCTGTCTGCGTTCCTACCTGCACAAATTTAAACCACACTGGGGTTACCTTCTTGCCATTTCTCCTTTCAACTTTGTTTTTGCACTATGCAAAGCAACAGCAGCATATCCATCACTTGTCCAATTTTCCTCTCACACTACAAGCGCTACTGAAGAAATGTAGAGTAGAAATATGACATTTTACATTTGCCTGAACTTTCCTGAAACACTGGATTTCATGAGAGGGTTTTCCTGGTTGGTAGACACCTTAGAACTACTGCTGTGAACGGCTGTTACAAAATGTGTTGCATGGCCATAAAAGGCACGCAAGGGCAGTTTCTGCATATCCACGTGCATTTTTGATCTACACCGAGGCTGTGACATTTCCTTTTAGGTGCAGACCTTCTTTCAGAGACAGAGAGTGTAGCTGCTTTCAGCTCTTGTTTTGGTAAGAATAATCCTGAAAACGTTGAACATACTGGTAGCTGTAGGGCGTGTTCAAAAGCATTGTTATTGCTGTTAGCCACATTCAGATATGCTCAGCTCCTGGTAACACCATGGATGAACTGCCACTGTGATTTATTCCGCACTAAAGATTGTTTCTACTTATGTTGCAGGGTAAGCTGCCAAAAATCTTTCTTAGCTTATAAGGTTACTTTAGAGGAATGCTTAAAAATTTCTTCATAATAAAAGAATGCAAGGACATTGAGGTGAAAAGGTGGGTTTCTGCTGGTGGAAATAAACAGTTCGTAGTGAGTGCTTGTGTAACCTTTCTTGTGTATGTGTGCAGCTGTTCGAGTTGTGAATATTGCATTTTACAATAGCAAACAGTTGTAAGTCCTAAAAAGCTTTATAATCTGCCCAGACAAAGGGAGCACAACCTATTCAACAATACCTACACTTGTGTGCACTGCAGTGGCACCACCCCATTCTTGGTCATCAGGAACTGGCAACACACAGCTCCATGTGGCTTGTCCGTGCTGCTCACGTGACCGGAGCCTGCATGATATTATTGTTTAAGCAAAACGAACAAAGCACTAAAGAGACTGTGCTTGTTTGGCATATACAAGTCTATCCATATAAACAACATGCGTACGTTGGCAGTGTTAACAGGTGGCATTTATGTACCAGAAATGAAGCTAGAACAAGCTGCTAATGGGGGCAATGTTATGACGGCAGGAAGAGTTGTTCAGACCATTTATAATTCCATCATTAGAATGTCACAATAACTGCTGTATTAGAATAAAGACACCAGAGTCCGAAAAGCTTAATTTAGAGCAACCAGATAACCTTGAATGGCACATGCAGCAATGCCACAAGTATAAATCCAAAAGTATCTTTAACATCTTTAACAAAAGTATCTTTAGCTAAAAAAGCATGTGTCCACGCAAAACAAAACTTGTGCTGTACAGTACCTTGCTTGCAACGTGAAGGACTTGTGGCTTTCATACCTCTTTCGTTTCTGTTTATCTGTTACTGCTCTTAAAGAATCTCCTTGGTTGACTCTGGAGTTAGTTATGATTGCCACTAGTTATGATGTATTACATAGAACAGCTAAAAGGTGGTCCATTAGGGAAAGAGAGGATAACGAGAGAAGGGAAGCAGATGAGTAGAGGGAACACACAAGGTGCACGATACGGATAGCTGCAGAAGAATGTCCTGCAGTGGACTTAAGTAGGCTGGTGGTGGATGATTTTCGCTATGCAAATGAACACATTTAATTCCCTTATACTTACATTTTGCACCGTGCTTAGCATTTACCTTTCATACCTGTGTGCAGTAGCAACGTTGGTAGACCTGTACACACTTGGAAACAAGGTTGGTAGATAGGCAGGGCTTCTCGGATCGTTCGACTTCTCGCCATTTACAAAATGACAGCTGCAGATCCTGGTGTGTCTGGTAGGCTGCCACGGACTGCCATCTGCACTAAATGAACCAATACGCAAAAATGCCCATCATAACACGCACGAATGCAAGCACACAGAACGTTACCAGGCATTGCACTCCTACGCCTCAAAATATATTAACAAATGATTAGAATTAGCACAGCGCGCACACGCAAAATGTATTCAGCTGTGAAACAAACATAGCACTCTGTGGTAACTGTGCTCAGACAGTAGGAAGCTGTGACTTCTCAAACGTGAGGCAAATTTTTCTGCGAGAATGTAACAACAGTACCATAACCATATGCAGCTGCTAACAGCAAGTCTACATCTTTTCTAACACACTTTCCAAGCAACCACAGCAACAGAGATATTCGCGAGCGAAAATAATGAAGCTGTTAAAGAAGCATTTGTCTAATCATTCCGAAAAAACGCAGCGTGATTCAACCCCATTAAAACGAGGCGAGGCAAATACCTCATATTTAAAAAGAAATCAACAACAGTTATTCAAGAAGAAATTAGCAACGGTCCAACACGCGCGAAAGCACACATAAAATAGATCCAAAAACATAACTGCTGGCGCGACGATTTTACGGGCCGCATAAAACAAAAACAAAACAAAAATGCTTGGAAGGATGTTCAGCAGCTTTAACACGCAACACGATGAACTCGTGCAGTTGCGCATCCTAGCTAGAGCAACAAGGTAAAGAAGCGGCAAGCGGCATTCAGAACCTGCGAAGTGCCTTTAGCGGGCATGCTGCACCGCGGTCGAACCAAACCAAAATATGGGCAGGCCGTAATGACCTTCGTCGCTTGCCCGTGTCAACATGATCGAGTGCCGCAAACAACGAGATGGCAAGTCGAAAGCGTGCTAACAAGAAGCGACGTATTAACGCAGAAAATGACGAAGGGGCTCACCTTTCCCGGCGAACGGCGGCGATCCATTGTTTCCGTCGCTCGTGCTCATGAGGCCTCGCGGGGAATGGGTAAAACCGCGTCCCCGGCGAGTTTTTGTAGGTGTTTGAGCACCCCACCACACAGCAATTGTTATTCGACATGCCCTGAAGTTTCGCCAACCCCACACATGCGACGGACGTTGCTTATTTCACTACGTAAACGTGAACTAAGCGGAGACACACGAACAACGACGCAGAAAACTACGGTGGACGGCGGCTTTCTCTCCCGCGCGTTATGAGCAAGGTCGCCACCAGTAGCGCTTCCGGCGGCGCGCACTACGCGTATAGCGCTGCCCTTTAGCACAAATTTAAACGATGCTGAAGTGGTGATTGCCGATGTGGTCACGGAACCCATGCAGTGCTTACAGCAGCAGTAGGAGTACGCCACTGTACGAAGGCAGAAGTATCAGCTATGCATGTTACTATGCCACCCAGCCTCGCTTTGCCGTGCCGTACGTAAGATGGCGACTACGGTGCCGCAAAGGCGATAGATGGTGCTCGACAATGCCGTCGTCTGCATGCAAGCAGCAACTCGAGACTGGTACGAGCAGCAGCAGCGACAGGTAGGCATCATGACACTTGCGTGCCACGTGAGAGGGGCGAGTGAGGCAAAAGAAGGGAACAGGGTCTTGTCCACCTTGGAGGCTCACGGAGCATCGAGCCAGCTAACCTACCGGGGCCATTAGCAAGTTATGCAACACGATCCCTGGGCACGGCAAATTTACCACATTCTTGCAACGATATGCCTCCGCACGAGCTGAGTCAATCGCGTGTACCGCCTGGAACAGAAATTCCTAACGTTCACGAAACCCGTGTGGGCCGAGGCCGTAATGCGGTGCACGAAGAAGCTGCGAAAGTGCGTGAGTTAGAAGAACAGGAAATGTGGCATCGCGCAACGAGTGGCAAAACGACCTTCGAGACTTTACCACGCACAGAAAAACACCATTGATCCAGTTGGACTATAAACAACGTGCTAGCGTGCTCCCTGCTGTTTTGAGCACGGGTAGGAGCGCATTAAATCTCTCTCCTAACGAACATTCTATGCCAGCTTAGAATCGGTGTTGTGTCACGCGTGTGACAGCGCCGACGAAACGAGTGCGCAATTTGAATGTACTTGAGCGCGAACAGATTGGCCCCTATTGCACCGAGCCATTGCGCACAGCGCTGGGCTTCGTGGGCGAAGACGGTGAGACAGACGCAGTGGCGACACATAAAAGACGAAGCGGCGCCTCGCTGGAGGGAGACAGCAGTCTCTAACTGGACGATGGCGCAGCGAAAACGCACTAGAGAAAGCCAACGCGCGTCCCATTGCCCTCTTCCGCCTCGCTTCTCACACTGCAACGCCATTGAAAACAGCGTACACACCTTTCAACTAAGCTGATCGGTTCGCGCGGATCGCGCTGCTTAACGCTATCGTGAAAGCAGCGTACAGCCCGCTACAGCATGATTTTGAATGTTTGAATATTGCCAACAGGCATAGCACCTCTAAATAGCCTCGTACGTCGTTTTATGCCATTAGTGTAGCGAAAGCAGCGTACCCTTCCAAAAATAGAGGGGCCCAATTTGCATAGCATGTGATTATTGCGCTTTCGACATCTGACTTTCCCGTCACCTTAGAGACCTCTTCCTCCTCCTCTAAAAAAGAGGTGTTTATTGTGTTACTGGAAAAACCAGTACCTCCACGAAAATGTTACGGGGATAAAATACTCTTGACATTATATTTGCAAGATATATATATATACAACGGGAAGAAGACAGGCATGCAAGATGAAGCCCGTGCGCGCGACTACCGGCGATCGTCGCCTTCCTCAATCCTGCCATCATCGTTCGCTACTACAGCGCCTCGTAGAAATATCTCAATCAGATAAACGGCCGTCTACTATGGAAGGGGTGCGATCGAAAAAAAAGCAAAAACGCGGAGAGGTTAGCTTGAAAAAATACGCAAGTCTGTTTACGTACTGGAAATATCAGTCCTCCAGAACGTAGTAGTAGATCTGAAAATGCACTAAAAGTTTGACGTTACCAAAGGAGAAAACATACATAGAAAAGCCCACTTATTTATGCATACATTTACTTACGCCCACGTACAAGAAATATGCTTACGTTTCACGCGAATAAGCGCTGTTAACGAGTTGTTTACAAAGCGGACCACGTTCACCAAATGGCTTATATCTCTGACAAATCTGTAAGCAAATGACAATAAACACGCATTCGGAAATCGAAAAAAAAATGTTAAGAAACCGTCGACGATGAAGGTCACTCTAATATATAGCCCGAACGAATGAGCGAGCGAGCCACTGTCTCCCTGCTTCCCCTTCCATCCACTCAACCCCGAAACGGAGTAGCGCGAGATCCAACGCGCGACGGTCCCCCTCTCACACAACCATTCTCCCGCCTTTTTCCGCAACTCGGTTGCGCGAGAGCACGCGCCCCTTTCCCTCGGCGGTTTTAACGATACGAGCCGAAGGACCCAAACGATCACTATGAAGGTAACCTGAACACCGACAGCACATTCATGGGCTGTCAATCTGCGTTTTCAGCGCAGCCAACCTCAAGACCCAGTACGCAAGTAAACGACGTGTTATACAATTTCACTAAACGCATGCTAATATACTTACAGCTTCGGCCCTTGCGAACATAAACTGACGTAAGACGAGACCTACGACGCGACGTAGAGATTTCGCGAGCATCGCAAGCACCGTCGCACGTTCATGCAAAGTTTTGATTGACGCTTACCGCGCAGTACGTTCATAATCATCAATATCTCGGAATCACGTATGATATCTATTTGAAGGGAAAAAACATTGCAGTTCCGCCCCTCAGAACGCGAGTTCCAGGCGCGAAAAGCCTAACGCACATCAGCAGTGTGTCGGCGGTCTGGAAAAGATATGGCCGACACCGCCCAATGTTTGCGGCGTGCCGCGCACCTTTGCCGTACTGCGAATCTTTTTCCAGCGACGCCATCACAATATTGTGCGAAAAACCGCCGTCTTGGGGTATTTTGTTATGTGGGAAAGCCTCTTATCGTGTTCGCACGAGCCCAGCTAACGCAAAAAAGAAGCTTCCATGCTTTTCTCCATGACTACTATTTTGATGTGTCTGTAGAAGAGTTTGACTCACGGGTGATGCTGGCTACTCCTTCTCGCAGGGTGAAAGCCCATAGAGGTTCGACCGGCTCGAAAAAAAAGAAATTATAATTATTAAAATATATTTTATACCAAAGTCGTCTTCTGATCAGAAAATGAAGTTCAATAGGGCGATGACAGCGGATACTTGGCGCCTCTTCGTGCTTTCTTCTCGGACTATGCGCGAAAAAAAACGGAGACGAGAAAACACGGGCAAACGCACAGTCCTGTGCGCGCCGTGCGTTTGTCCGTGTTTTCCTGTTTCCGTCTTTTGGTACACAGCGCAACAAGAAAGGATGTCCTGTCACGCACTATTTATAAAGGTCAAGCAAACACACTGTACGTCATGCCAAAGTGCGCTTTGCACAGTAATAATGACAGTCAGTACAAATGACTGCTAACTGAGAGCCTATACAACGGCGTCTTTTAAAGCGGCGGCGTTTTAGAGCGCTCTAACAGCGCTCTAGAGCGCATGCGCTACTCTCTTGCGCCGTGCGACCCACGCGTACCCGTGTTCACGCTTTCTTTCTGAACAATGAGCGACCCAACCGGTGAAAGTACTTCGTCTGCCGCTGCTGCTAAACGAGCTGCCCGAGCAGAGGCTCAGCGCCGCCGCCGAGTGGATCCTGTCGTTCAGAATAGAATTCTTTGCCACAATACATCGCAAACGCAAAACACCTAAACAGCTGCGCTCAAAATTCGCATTACGGAGTATCGTAATCGTCGGTGAATTTTCGGGATAATTTATTAGCGAAGAATCATTCCAAATATGTGCCAGTTCTTTACTGCATTTTCATCCGTTTGCTAATGCTTGTGAAAAGTTTCCGACAAGTCGTAAAAATTACTTTGTCTAATTTCCGTCCTTCATTTCAGAGGTAACATTTGACTTAAATATTACAGCGTGCAAAGATAATTAGTCCCAAATTGTGCCTTCTGTGGTGACATTGGCGACATCGAACATTTCATTTGGCTATGCCCGCAGTTTGACGCAGAAAGAAAAGCGATGGTCGACAGCCTACAAAAGAGCGGTCTTACGCACAGGACCTTTAAGACGTCGTTTTCCCAGGAGGGCCTGCGGCAATCAGGAAGAGAGCGCAACGACTGCTGATAGCCTTCTTGCGACATACGGGGCTCATCGACACCTGGTGACACACCACTAATCTCAACTCGAAGGAGGATCAGGCGGAACAGTTGCCGGCTAAGTATGCCAGGCTAAACGCGCTTGCTTCAACATCATCACCAACACCACCATTCAGATTTCTATTTTCTACTCAGTATTTTCTCACGCTATAATATTTAGGAAACGGAACTTCCGTGTAGTTAGCCGAGAAAATACAGCTGGCTGTGCCAAGAAATGAAGATCGGCATTTAAAGGCGTAGTCTGCGAGAGACGCACCAAAAGTGCTAACGCCTTTGTGCTTCATTTTTGCGGGATAATATTTTCGTTATATACATTTGTATGCTTTCGTGCCCAGGTAAGGAAACTGTTATTGTTAATTAAACATTATTTAAAGGCAAAGCTTAGTGGATACTTAAGTCCTTAGGTCCATCACACAGAGTGACAGAGTGTGACCCGGTGCCAGGCGAGGTAGCCAGGCTACAGTTATGAGGTCACACACAACTCGCGTCTGTAGTCGTTGTGTCAGTAGTACCCGTCGGGAATCTTATAGCAATTAACAGTTGCAATTACTTAAAACTTAAAATAAATAAGTAAGTATTGTAGTTACTAACATTTCGCAAATACTTTTTTAAAGAGTGTGGTGCAACCTGGCTGGTCCTTGCCGCCGTTAGGGTAGAAGTCCACATCTCCAACTGGCCTGTCAATCCCCAAGTGGCCCTTGATGATCTCTTTTCCACCACTAGTGTGGATCACGTCGACAAAGCGGGCGTCTCCCTGATGCACACATACTGCCTTCCCGGCAAATTCAGGCGCCGCAGGGTCCAGTGCTGCGTACAGTCAGTGGCGTCAGTTTATTCCACGGGTGCGCGTACACAACATCGTGGCATCTGTTTTCATATTCGCAGAAACATCGCGATATAGTCGCTTTAGATACGAGGATACAATAGCATATAGCGGCATCGTGAAATCTATTTTACTATAAGCAGACATCGTTAGTGTTTCATTCGCGTAACGGCAGAGAACCAGGAACTACGTATTCGGAAGAAACTTGAGCCACAAAAGCGTACCGGCCTTGCTGTCCTTCTATCCACGCTCGAGAAAAACGTTCCCTTACTCAACACACAGGCAAGCAAAAACACTGCCTTGCTTCAGGAGGCAAACACACCGCTGTAATGAACGCACAGTTAAGGAGGTGCACGACGAAGCACAGGAACCAGTATGTTGCGTGCGCTTAGCAGCTTGTTTATTCGAAACTCATGTTGGTGTGCAAGGCCACTGTGATTCACAGTGAACGAATAACAGTGGTAACTGAAGAAGACGAGACGAGAAGGCGACATACACATGCGCTGTACTCGACACCTTTGAAGTGTGGAAAATGATACATTGGCTGGTCAGGCCGATGTATCAATGACATATTACGATAGCACAGCAATTTGGCCAAGCTCGCACTCTGTGGAGATCTTGCGTTACAATACATTGTCGACAGTGCATTGTCGACATTGTCATATTTCCGCTCACAGAGGCCAACAGAGTTGAGTCCAATCACTCTGTGCCAGCTTTCTTCGCTGGCTCTATCACCATCACCTGCGACACCAATCTAACCAAAATGCCGTAATGTGCCAGAAGCGAAGCACACACGACTGAACAGGGGGCCACTATGCGACAGAGTGAGGAAATCTGAGGTGCCGTTGCAGTCAGTGACAAAAAGTCAGGCGCTAGCATGCTGTCGTCCTTGGGCGTCAAACCTGTGGGCTATCAAACTATATTTTGTCATGACGCTACTAAACGCTCAGACATTTTGTAATATAGTTCAGCGTTCTATACTATGCTCAAGAGCATCTATACTATGCTTAGGTGCCTCTTAGTGGCACTCGCACCTCAGCGTTGGTGTTCTTTAGGTTAACTTTGTGTGTGTGTGTGTGCGTGTTTTGAAAGAACGACACACACATAGAGAGCAATTCTCTGTAGGACTATTTCTTGTGGGTAGGCTATGCTTGGTCCGGAGGCTTCCTCGTCGACCACCTCCATGGTGAACGCTACCCACGAACCGAACTCGGAGGAGCAAGCGAGCGAACATCTTTCCCATGTGTGGGCGAAGAGCCAGGAAGGGCGAGGAGGAAGCGCAGCGCGCGCCACCTGGCGGCACGTAGCCCCCTAGCGAGCGGCGCACGAAGAGCGCCTTATGCGCCCTCTTCGGTGCTGACGTCAGAGGATGTAACAAGCGCGCGCCTGCAGCTGTTGCGAGCAAACGAGCAGGTGTGCGCCGTAAGAGGAGAAGCAAAAGAGGAGGGAGTGACCTGAGATCCGCTCTGCTAGGCAGATGTTCAGTCTATGCCAGGCAAATGTTTCTCATTAATTAGCCGGTTAAATATCCTACCACCTTCTTGTGTGTGATGTCATCAGTGATGTAATTACTTCCGTGTTTCCAGGAATTTCGCCAAAGTATCACGTGGCGGGTCTCTAAAGTCTACAATTCTGTGCTTTAGTGTGCGGTAATCAGTGATCACGAATTAATTCTAATTACTTCCACACTTCAGTAACTCAAATAGTAACTATACTTATGCTCTGATACCATATCTATAATAAACCCATGAATTTGTAGTGTACTGTATGTTTGTATTTTTTCTGATTTATTTTGAATTTCGTCCCCGGTAATCAGTGATTTCTAAATAATTCTAATTATTCCAGACACTTCAGTAACTCAGCTTGTAACTGAACATAATGAACCCCATGAATTTGTACTGTACTGGTTTTTTTTAATATTTTTTTCTGATTTATTTTGAATTTTGTACTCGGTCGTACCAGGAAGTGAACCGGAAGTGTTGCGCAAAAAACAAGAGTGTCACTCGATGCTCGTGCCACTAATAAATGCAGCCATTTCGGCCCCAAAGTACCTTAAAGATGTCCCTGCCATCATGTGCCCTGATCACTGGGGTTCCTTGAATGCATCGCGCTAAAATAATCCGTGTTCCACAGATGGCGCAGATCACGCTAGTGGCATGGTGCGCGCAGAATGGGCACCGTCATTTATACTTGGTAACTTGGCTCGGAAATTAACTGCTTATAATGTAATTCAAATAAGCCTAACATCCATTATAAATAATCATTTTGCAGAGAATCTTGTCAGAGTTGCGTGTACATACCGGTAATGCGCCATATTCTTTGTTTCGTGCGCCTCCTGTAGTTTCGAGCAAAGAAACCGGCGATCTGAGCACCGAGGCTAAAGCCCACGACGTGCACCAGCTCTGGCCCCACGGTGTCGGGATAACGCTGCACGAGCCGTTGCAGCAGCCGAGAGGCTCTGCGGCCAACCAGTGCCGCCTTCGCCACCGCGATTGGGTAGATCCTTCGAGCTTCGCGACGCCAGTCCACGATGATCACATTGCAGTCCTCCTGCGTTCATGCCGGAACATGTACACTGCAGATTGAGTGAATGTTTATTTCCGATAGCACAACAGGAATTGGATCCCTCACAGAATATCATACTGGCGCTGAGCAGCTGCGCTTGCCAAGACTACTGCCTAGCTCACACGGAGACACTGAGCGCCAGCACAACGTAGAATCTCCTTCTGTAAAATGCGCGTTTGGTTCACTTTGCTGATCCCTTCGCATTGCCAGAACTGCTGTCAGCTCTCGAAATACCGCGAAAACAAGGAGGTAGCGTTATATTTTTTTACTAGCGCAATCTACCGCGTATGCACTAACTAAACGCCCACGCAATGAGTGCTTGCGTGAATGCCCATCAATACTTGTTGCTTGGCTAGTTAGTTCATCTTATTCAGGAAAGTTAAGACGCAACCAAGGGCGGTTGCGTCTTAACTGAACCTAACTGAACGGTTGCGTCTTAACTTAACCAACGGTGGCTCCGGTCCTCAACCACCTTTTCGCCCTTGGTTGCGTCTTAACTTTCCGGAATAAGTGTGTATATGTGCGCTGACGAGCGCGTATTTCTTCCTGTCCAGATTTTTTTCTTTCTTTCTCCCTTTTTTCAGTTTTAACCCGCAATTAACAGTGGAGGAGGTTCGGCTATACAGAAAAATCCAGACAAACACCTACCCACATCTGGGGCGATGGCATGCCATCTGGCCAACCAGATATGCCAGTCAATGCCCCTGGTGTGGGGGGAGGCCATCCTTGCCCCATGTGACATGGGAGTGCCAATCACGACCCCAAAATTCAAATTCACCCCGTTTAGCACAAAATTCCTTTAGGGAGCCTTGGGCAGCCATCCTCGCCCGGACTGACCTGGAGACTCAATTGAGCCTCCTCGACCAGGCACGGCGTGTGGCGGTGGCCACTGGAGTCCTGGACTAAGGACCCACCCTCCGGCCCCCTTAACCCTATTTTTCCTAAATAAAGTTATTTCTCTCTCTCTCTCTCTCAGCTTTCTCTGAGTTCGCGCTTTCATATCTCGTGTCAGTTTCTTTTTCACAACATTAAGCTTTGGACTGGGAAAACTTAGCGCTTAACCTTTTACACCCAGACATAAGTATAACAGACGAGGATGTTACAGACGAAACGTTACATTATGCTTTACGTGACGCTTGCCGAACAGAAGCGGGCAATTTCCCACAGGCTCTACTAACGTCCCTCCTGTGACCGTTGTCGACAAAACCTTTCGAGAAGACTGCGCGAAATGCCGACTTCGAACACAGTCAGCGTTATTTCAGAGTGCCGCAATGGCTCAGTAGCTGGCTTACGTTATGATTGGCCCGCGACCAGAGGGCCAATCTGGTCTGTAACGTGCCGTAACGGCCGAAATTGGCCTGGAACCGATCGGCTCGGAGAGAGTCTTTACGGTGGATTTCAACGCCTACGAAATGGATTTCGCGCAGCTCTAGATTCCGAATGTCTCAATGTGAACGAGCCTTCACATGAGCTGTTTCACGCATGCAAGCCCATGTCACTTCGCACTATGCACTGTGCCAAGACCTAATTATGGGTTAGTCAAGAATATTATGACGTGTCTGTTGGCACGACGTTTATTCGGCCCGAGTACTCGGCAGCGCACCAGCAGAGGCACACACCCGATGGTGATGATCACACAGAACTGAAGATGAGGATCGTGCAACGTAGGATGGTGATGATAATATACAGAAGAGGAAGACATGCGTAATAAACGTCCACACTAATCCCCCCCCCCTCCACGTGGAAAAGGCCATCCTGGCTACAGGTCAAGGCGACGAAGAACACCGCGTGAAGGGTTTCATGCGGGAGACATGAACGACCTCGGTGCTGCAAGAACGGCGGTCTGTTGCAGCAACAACAGGGGTCACGCGATAATTGACGCGCGATGTCTGCTCCAGGACTATGTATGGTCTGATGAATCGCGGCTGAAACTTGTCACACAAACCAGGCGTGCGAAGGGGCGTCAATACGAGCATTTCGTAACCAGGTCGGAAGGAGACAACGCGATGGAATGTGTCGTAAATGATCTTCTGGTCTTGTTGTCTAGCCGCTGTGTTTACGCGAGCACGCTGGCGACACTGGGCGAGTCGTGAAACGAATTCTTCGCTAGACGATGCAGATAGGTTGACAGGAGAATCGAAGAAAGAAACGTCTAGAAGGGAAGTAGGCGACCGTCCGTAAACTAGGTAAAATGGCAAGTAGCCGGTGGTACGCTGAACGGCCGTGTGGTAGGCGAAAGTGACGAATGGTAGAAGCTTGTCCCAATTCTTGTTATCAGGTTGAATATATATGGCGATCATATCGGCAAGCGTGCGATGAAATCGCTCTGTTAGTCTGTTTAAATCACTGAAGTCGATGAAATCGCTCTGTTAGCGGTTAGTCTGTGGATGGTAATTCGAATCTGTTTTGTGGGTGGTACCAAAGGCGCGCAGGACTTCGTTTAAAAGCTGCGAGACATAGGCCTTTCCACGGTCGCTTAGCAGTACCAGAGGAGCACCATGGCGCAGAATTATAGCTTGAACGACGAAGTCGGCAACTTCCGAAGCTGAGCCAGTGATCACTGATGTCTCAGTGTAGCGCGTCAGGTTGTCGATGACGGTCACTATCCATCGATTTCCAGCTGCAGTAACGGGAAGGCGCCCGTAAAAGTCGATACCAACAACCTGAAATGATGCGGTCTGACAGGGAATAGGCAGTAATTCGCCGGCAGTAGCAGAGGTAAGGAGTTTCCGACGCTGACACGAAGAATAGGAACCGACGTACCTCGCCACACTAGTAGAAAGGACAGGCCAAAAGTAACGGCTTCGAATGCGAACGTATGTTTTATGGAAACCGAGATGGCCAGCAGTCACGTCATCGTGGAATGCTTCGAGGACATGGGTTCGAAGAGAGCGCGGTAGAACGGGCACCCAGTGTTAACCGTCAGTGTGGTAAATGCGCCGATACAGCACGAGATTGTCCAGCTCGAATTGTGCGAGTTGGCGTTGAAGCCGCGCGGTAGGTGGGCGAGAAGCGTCAGAGAGGTGGTTTATCATACGCAGACAATATGGGTCAGCCAGTTTGCGAGATGCGAATGTTTGATCGTCGTCCGGAGAAAGGCGGTCTATTGAGGCTATAGAGGAAACCGGCGTAAAAGTGACATCCGAAGAGTTGCTTTGCGACGCAGTTGCCGAGGTCTCGAGTGGGTGTGCAGGCAGCGGGCAACGAGAAAGAGCGTCAGCGTCTTGATGTTTCTTGCCTGTCCTATGAGTAATGTCATAGTCATATTCTTGCAGGCGGAGAATCCAGCGACCCAGGTGTCCAGTCAAGTTATTGAGAGTGGAGAGCCGCCATAATGCGTGGTGGTCCGTAACAATTGCAAAATGACGCCCGTGCAAATAGGGACGAAACTTCTGTACGCACCAAACAACAGCCAGGCACTCCTGCTCAGCGATCATATAGTTCTTCTCGGCATCGGTGAGTACGCGGCTGACATACGCAACGACTCTCTCGCGCGAAGAGTTGTCGCATTGAAGAAGAATGGCACCGATGCCGCGGCCGCTAGCGTCTGTGTGCAAGAGAGTCGATGCAGTCTCATCAAAATGGCAAAGCACAGGTTCAGACGTGAGGGCACCCTCCAACATGTCAAAGGCTGCTTCACATTATTGAGACCACAGAAAGGGTACACCGGAAGCAAGTAGCTTGGTAGTGGCGCAGCGATGGAGGCAAAGTTCCGTATAAAGCGACGGAAATAATAAGCGAGGCCAAGGAAGCTTCGCAAGTCTTCGCAAGGCGAGGGGAGCGAAGGACCGCAGCAATCTAGTCAGGGTCAGGACGTATGCCCTCCTTGCTCACGATATGCACATGCCCCAGGGCCTTAATAGATCTGCTGGCGAAACGGCATTTCTTTGTGTTGAGCTGAAGACCAGCGTCGGCAAGGCACGTCAGCACTTCATCCAAGCGCTGCAGGTGCTGAGGAAATGTTGATGAAAATACGAAAATGTCATCCAGGTAGCAGAGGCAAGTTTTCCATTTCGGACCACGCAGCACGGTGTCAATCATGCGTTCAAAAGTCGCAGGTGCATTGCATGACGTTGAATTCGTAAAGTCCATCAGGAGTGGCAAACGCTGTTTTTTTCTTATTATCTTCGTGCATGGGAATTTGCCAATAGCTGGAACGCAGATCGAGGCTTGAAAAGTATCCTGCACCTTCTAGTGAATCAAGGGCGTCCGCAATGCGCGGCATAGGGTATACGTCCTTTCGAGTGATCTTATTCAGGGCCCGGTAATCGACGCAAAAGCGCACAGAACCATCTTTTTTTTTCGGACCAAAACAACGAGAGAGGACGAAAGGCTAGCTCAGGGCCGGATGAGCTTCTGTTGTAGCATGTGCGCGACATTTTCTTCTATGATTTTCCGCTAGGCTAGGGACACGCGGTACGGGCATCGGCGCACTATAGACGCTTCATCTGTCTGAATGCGATGAGCTGCAGCAGTGGTTTGGCCCAGAGTTGACTAATGGACATCAAAAGGATTTGCGTGTTTGTTACACAAAGGAAGCAGCTGCTGCCTCTGTGAGTGTGGCAAGTCACTGCTGATGGCTGTAGTAAGGGCGGAGGGAGGAGCAGTATCACAAGTAGAAGGGCCTTTGGAAGACATACGTTTAAGGGCCACGACGCATACATGCCCTGGATCAGCGGCGCAAGCCACTCTGGTGCTTTGCGGAAGGAGAACTTTCTCCGATGTAGCGTTCGTGGCGGCGACAAGCACCGAGCCATTGTGAAATCGAACCACACCTGGTGCAAAAGCGATGCCTTTATGAAGGCAACGGGAAGAGGGAAAGATCAAGACGTCACCATGATCGATGTTGTTTGATATAATGGTAATAATTCGCTGTCGCCGGGAGGCAGTTCGGTATCTTCCGCAGCGATCAGGTTGAACGGCGTGTGTCTTCCCCAAGTAGTCGGTGTCCGTAAGATGCACGACGCGTTGACCACAACAAATAGCCGCGGAAGCAGAAGAGAGAAAGCCCCACCCTAAAATAAGTTGATGAGCGCACCAAGAAAGCACAGCTAATTGTATATGGTGCAGGATATCACCTATCAGGACATGGGCAGTACAAAGAGCGGAAGGTCGAACAGTGTCCCCTTGGGAAGCAACTAGCGTCGGTTCATCGTATGGCGTCGTGACTTTCCTGAGGCTGGAACGTAAATCAGCATGAATAACAGAAATTGTCGCACCTGTGTCTACCAAAGCATCAACGGGCACCCCTTGGACAAACACCGAAAGCATATTGGACGGGTGCGCTGGAGGATTTTCAGTCTTGTTGACGCATACAGTTTGTCCTACAAAAACTGCATTGCTTAGTTTTCAGGACGAATGTTAGAGTTGAGTGAGACGGGCCGTAGTGGTGACGTGAAGTGGCGGAACGGCGAAGGGG